>NW_026596433.1:4490100-4572902 GCF_907164565.1 Psammomys obesus | reverse complement strand
AAAAAAAAAAAAAAAAAAAAAAAAAGAAAAAGAAAAAGAAACCGATGGGGAACTTGCCCAGACTTCAAAGAAAGTGAATACAGGGTAGTTAGTAAAATACTTTTTTCTTTTTTTTCTTTTTTTTAAATTGTATTAATTCATGTCTGACTAGACTTCACTTGTACTTTGCACCAAATAAATTCAAGCCAATTCAATTCACTTTTGGTTTATACTCAAAAGGCTATTTTTTATCCTATGTTTCTTATTTCCTGAGATTCCTTGAGCATTCAGCTCTGACTCTCAAAGCTTTTAAACGCCTGACTTTTAATGTTAAAGTGTCAGTTAAGAAAAAATTGTTAGTAGGTTATACAAATAAATATGACAAACTAAAGGCAGAGAAAAAATATTTCTAAGGAAGCTGTAATTAAACACCATTACTTTCATGCGCCGCAATCCACTTATACCTAAAAATGTGCTATTGTTGGCATAATTAGTTATTTAAAATTTTCCTTTTGTTTGAGATAAGCATGTATCTAATCACTTAAGTGATTCACTTCGTAATGTGCTAATCTAACATAGAGCACGAGAACAAATGCTAAGTCCTTAAAATTCATGTTGTCATCTATGAATAGGAAGAGATTCAGCCTGAATCCATCAGGGCAGCTGGAGTAGGATAAGTTACGGATTGCAAACAATTGTTCACTCTTCTTTATATTGGTCTTCATCCTGACCCTTTTGAATCTGACCTATTTTGTTTTTTGAAAAAATGGTTGTGTCATTGAATCCTTTAGCTTCTTTCTTCCCCCCAGAGGTGACTTCACTGATGAAAGCTTCCATGCTTGTTTATACTATATATACCTAACCACAATTTTTTTTTCTATTTCTAAATTTTTGCTTCAATTTCTATTTTTTAACTATGCCCTGGATTTTCTTTTCTTCCTTTTCATCTTCTTGATCTTTGTTACACTCTCCTCCTGGAACCTTTTTTTTTTTAAACCTCTTTGTTCTCATGGTTTCTGTATCTATACATCCTCTTACTTTCACCATTTTCCCTAGGTTTCTCATATCTCTGGGTCTTTTTCATCCAGCTCAGTATTTATTTTTGCCACAGGCATGCCCCGGTTCTTTAATGCTACTGATGACATCAGTTTCAAGCCTTTTCTACTACTTTACTAACTGTCTTTTTAACTTGATATACTACACAGACACACAGTTGTATCTATTACTGAAAGTCTCTAGCATTATAGTTATTCTCTTCAGTGGGTACCATATTTATTATACATGTAGCCCTGGGGTTAGTTGTGTCTACAAGAATTCAAGAGAAAATTAATGCTCCTGAATACTGAAAGGAAGGAACCAAAAGTAGATAGGGCCTTCAGGTTTTGGTTCTAATCTAAGGGGTATAACAAAAGAGTTCTGTCTCAGAAGAATCTCACATTGTATCTAAATTATAGAGGACTTAGAGCTAGTCCACTGTGGCATTCTCCTGTGGAAATCATCTATTAGATGCATCTATGTACCAGAGAAAGGGACTAGTACTCACCCCTGAACTGTGCTTACAACATGACAAAGAGCATCCTGGTGAAATCATTCTGTATGAAGCCATACGAACAGTGTGAACAGTGTTGCTTTGATCAACCCCTGAAACGAATACTTTTGTGGAAATTCTCTCTTTTCTGAAACCACCCTCTAGTATTTCCTGATTGAGTCAACAGATATAATGGTATTTAACAGCTCTATTTACATTCACTTGAGCCTTAATTTCTATGTCTATATGTATTCAGCTATTCATTCCCCCCCCCCAAGAGAACAAGAGTTTATTGACTCTAGGAGCTGGCGAGATGGCTCAGTGATTAAGAGCATTGGTTCCACTTCCATGGAACCTTGGTTGATTAATTCTCACTACCCATGTGGCAGTTCACAACTCCAGGTCCAGATTGCAGGCACCTAAGCGACAGGATGAACCCACGGTTGGCACCTGAAGAATCTAGGTCTGCATTTTGTCTGTCCTGCCTGGGTCCTACGCTAGTCACATGAAGCTAGAACAGGGCTATTTTGGCTATCTTAGCCTATTGTCTGAGACAAAGAGGACCAGGAAGACATAATAAGATGTTTGCTTACCATTTGAAGGCTAGTCCGTCTTAGCGATCACTGTGGCACACAGGCATGGTGCTTAGAGAAGTGGCTACATGCTGATTCACGGAACTCTTGACATGGCGAGTCCTCCCGCCAACTGGAGACTATGCACACACAGCAAACTCGAGCCTATTAGGATCACTAGAGACCAATGGCCTATGAAACCGCTGAGGTGTACTCAGTTTGATCTAAAACCAAGCCAAGCCTGCTGTTCCCACGGTAGAATGAACCTGCATTGCATTTAAGTCCAACTAATGTATGCACAGTAAACTCAGGTATAAGCTGACTGTGAATGGATCTCTCAGGAGTCAGCTTTTCATTTTGCTCTTGCCTTATAAAAAAACCCAGACATTTCTAGAAGTGCCCACCATCCAAGAGTTCTCTCTTACTGACATACTGTTCTTGAATAATGAAAAAGGCAATAATAAAGAAATGAGTTTTTGTGGCCTGCCCTTTCTCCTTGTATCCTGCCTAGGTTATTGATACTTTCCTTGGTTCCCTTGATGTAGAAGAAAACCATTTGTAACCTCTTCAATATTTCTTTGTTTAAGATCTCATTTAACTTTCAATTATGTGGATACATGTTTGAGTGTGTCTATGTTCTCTTGTGTGCAGGTACACACAGAGGCCAGAAGAGAACAACATATCCCATGGAACTGGAGTTACAGTTTCCTCTCAGTGACCACATGTGGGTGCTGCAGAATGAACTCAGATCCTCTGCAAAAGCAAAAGAAGCTCTTACTCAATGAGTCATGTCTCCAGCCCTTGATTGAAACTTTTAATACGATTTTAAAGAAGTTTACATTAACTGTGTGAAAGAATCATAGGGCAGCAATTTCAAGTAGCAGTATATGTGTACCCTTCTTACCTCAGCTTCAAGCCAACATGCCTTGAAATTGTCTCTATATTTAGACTGTTACTTCCGTTTTTATCATCACTGGAATTGCCAGAAAGAAATCAGGTCTCAAAAACTGGAATCCAGGTGATGTTGCTGGTAGATTTTAGTCCCACTTGGGGCTTAAATCTGAGACCATGAGCCAATCCTCTTTACAATTGTACTTCTATTTTTAAGTATTGAAAGTGATGCCTCCCCTTAAGTTTTCATCCTCCTGACCACTGCGAGTACCTACAAAGAAAGCAAAGCCTCAGAATGTGTCTGAATAGTTGCAGTTAAAGAGAGGACACTGCCTGAACTTGCTTCACTGTGAGATCATAGGTAATAAAAATAACAGTCGTCATTGTGAGCAATCCAGACACTCTTACTTAGGAGCTGAACAGGCAAAATTACTCAAACAAAAACGTCCACTGTGATAACATCCCACAAAATTCTGGTTAGTGGTTTTCATCTTCAGGTGTTTATTCATTCTTGGTGTACTTCATTTATGTCAGTCTGATATTCTAGAGTCTTCTAGAATATTGCTTCATATATTCTGTCAGTAGATTACCTAGAACAAATACGATAATCAACTCCTTAGATCAAAAGATTATGTAAATGTCCATAGAACAAAGACACTTCTCTCCCTCATGAGCCAACCTGTAAATTCAGACTTTTGCCTGTGCTCTACAGAGCTCTATAGAAGCCTCAATGAACCACTTCCCTCTTTATTCTAAGCTTCCTCATTAAAGTTAGTAGCTATTTGAAAATTTCCCTACAGAACAATAGGAGGCTCACTTCACATTGATAAAGGATTCTTTTAGATACTTATTATAAACAGTGAAACAGAAAGTCCAATAGGGAGTATTTAAGCCTTTACATCAGAGATTTGAAATGCTATAAGCTGGAAAATGTCATCTTTTCCCAGATTCTGCCAGCTCCATGGAAAGCTAGAAAAATGAAGTTTCAACCAGGGAGCACATAGCAGATATAATCATTAACTCTAACATCTTTAAAGTACCAAATGGCCTGTCTGTTTCTCATCTGTAAATCCGAAAAATACATCCCCCTACTGTAAACTACCTGTTCATTTCTTCTATATTGCATCACTTCCCAAGGCTTTTTGGAATATGGAAAATAATTCTTAGGAGAGGCTCAAACCAATTATAACAATAAAATGTTTATTTCTTTTTCTTAATCAATTATTTACACTTAACAACTTTGGGTATCAGGAAATCCCCATTCTTATTTATCCAAATATATACTTGTAAATCTCAGTTGAATTTTTTGGAAGTACACAAAGCTTCAAATTACCTGGCAGAACTTTATTCTTCTTACTGAACAAGCTAAGCTTAATTCTTTCAACCATTTTTCATATAATGTAATGTGGACATTTTTAAGGAGCAAGAATTTAGCTCTTTCTCATTACTTATCCATATAGGACCCTAGGGATATAACTAAGCTTAATTTTCATACCTTTAAAACATAGTTAGAGAGATATTAGTGCCCATTTTATAAGAGTGTTATGCAATTTGCTTGAGAGCAGGCACTTAAATCAAATCGTGCCTCTTGGAATGTATTGGGTGGGATTATTTGGAGCCCTTTGTCTGAATAATGTTCAGTTTGTATTCTTTCTTAACACAGTGCTCAAATTTGAACAAGTTACTTTAAAAAGTAACCTGACAGGAACTAACGTCTTTTCACAAATGAGAAGCAAATTCTTCATCAGTAATCACAGATTAAATATAGCTAAACACTACCCTCTTTAAAAAACTATCCTGCGGGTTCCTTCTTTAAACTATAATATCATTCAGTACTTAGCAGGGATTAACAAGTCAGTGTGGAAGGTAAAACTACAACAATGAGCTGATAATTCCTCTGGCTCTAAATGCTCAGTGCCCATCAAGCAAAGAGCACATTCACATGAGCAAACACTTTAAATATTGTGCATGATACGTGTAATACAAAAAAAATTGAAAAAATGCACAAAAGATATTAGGAAAGTTCAGACATAATTGTATAGTAGTTTTACAATAGAAAATTGAAAGTTTTCTGATAAAAAGTACTGATGCATCCATTTTCTTACTGTCTGTTATTCATTTCTTTATCCAGTGAGACTTCTTTCAGTGATTCTGGCACTAAGTCCTATTGATTTTCATAGATAAAACAGTGATAGATAGTTAGCTTTAGTCTCCAAAAGGAAACTATCAAGTAGAAGTATCAGATAATAAACATTTTGTTTATAATAATAATTATTATTATCTTTATTATATTTCTTTCTGACCACAGTTTTCCCTTCCTCCTCTCCTCCTAGTCCCTTTCCCCCACCTCTCTGCCACCCCATTTCTTCCTCCTCCATTTCCCTTTGGAGGGGAAGCAGGCCTCCCATGAATAACAACTAAACATGGCATATCAAGTTTCAATAAGACTAGGCACTTCTTCTCATAGTAAGGCTAGAAGAGGCAACCCAGTAGTAGGAAAAGGGTCCCAAAAGCCAGCAAAAAGTTAGATGCAGCCTCTGCTGCGATGGTTAGGAATCTCACAAGAAGGCCAAGAGATCAACTGTAGCATATATGCAGAGAGCATGCTGGCTCCCTGGTTGTTGGTTCAGTCTCCGTGAGCACCTAAGGGGCCAGGTTATTTAATTTTGAGGGATCTCTTGTGTGTCCTTGACCCTTCTGCCTCTTATAATCCTTTGTCCCCTCTTCCACAGGTTTCCCCAAGTTCCACCTAATGTTTGGCTGTGGGTCTCTCCACCTTTTTCCACAAGTTGCTGAATGAATCCTCTCTGATGACAGTTGGGCTAGACACAAATCTATGCGTATACAAGAATATCATTAGGAATCATTTCATTGATTTTTTAATGGCCAAATTATGTTTGCTTCTATGATGTATGTCTTTAATACCACAAAGTCAAGTGATGACATTGGCTGTGTTCACAATGAGACTTAGCTGTCGTCTGAAGCTGCTGCATCTAGAAAATATGAATGCAGAATATCACATGAATTTAAAGGAAGCAATTAATAAATATGTTTTCATATTTGAATAGTTATTTGTTATTTGTATGAAATAGAAATTCCAGTGGGTGTTCTTTTATTTGTCATCCTAAATCAAAAGACTGGATTAAACAGATGTTAACCTCCCTTAAAAATCAAGAGTAAGCAAAAAAGGCCATTTGAGATGAGGATGTAGAATGTCTGGAATGACAACAGTGAGCAAGTCTTAGTAGAAGCAGACCCAGAACAGGAGACAGTATATCAGCTACACTTAAAAAATCAAACTCAGCTCTTTTAAGTATTTCTGTACTGAATAGCACAATCAATTTGCGTTTTTCCATGATCATCCTGTTTGCACCCTGAGAAACAAGGTCAAAGAAACAACACTGGGAACGAGAAGGACAAATCGATCTAGAACAGAAGAAATATAGGGCAAATACTTCTTAAGAGAAAAGTTATACAAAACTTTGAAGCAAAGATGTAAAGAACTCTGTGCATTCAGTGAATAGCCTGCGGGTAAAGGACAGTCGGAGCAGGTTAAACTAGAAAGTAAAGCTGAAGCCAATTTTTTAGGGAGCTTATACAGTAAAGCTTTGACTTAATCCCTAGAAAGTGGTTGAAAGATTTTGAAGGGATAATCATTATTATCCAATTTCTCAGTTTGAGAAAATGGTCGGGTTAACCTGATAGCTCAAAAAAGTGCTAGGTGTGATAAAGTTAGTGATGACTGTGTGGTAAAATGAAAACAAAATCAAATTATATGAGGAAAAAAGTATTCATCTTTTTGTCAAATGATTCAAAATTGTATGTGTTAAAATTGACAATCTATCTCAGGCTCTAAAAATTTAAGGTTTAAGGTGTCACAGTGATCGTTCTGGGTATAGAACAATTCTGGGACAAAGGAGAAAAAGGACTTTGCTATGTAAAGTGTGGGAATGTTTTCTTCTCCCATCCTATGTGCCCAGATTCATCATCATTGTACCACCACTAACAGTTACACAGTGAATCTATTTTACAGTCAGAAATGCCTAGAGAAACTATTGGAGGAAGAAGTTGTTCTTTAATAACCATTTTTCGGGATAGAGACTCAGGACCTCAGAAATATGAAAATTAAACCAAAGTTCACAACTGCCATGAGTGTAATTGCTAACAGGACTAAATTGTCACACTGAAATTTCTAGTAAGTATTTGTGAGTGGTCTTGTTGCATAAATTCATATTCTCTCCCCTTCCACCTCTATACATCCCTCCTTTCCCTTCAATCTTTTTACTTTTTTTTTTTTAAACATGATTTAAATATATATCCCTATCTGTTCTGTATCTTGCTATATAGACAAAGCTGACCTCAAACTTGTAAAGGCGCTTTGGCCACTGAATCTCAGATTCCAGGATGACAGACATGTGCCAACACAGCTGACCTTCAAATAAATCAAATAGTAAATAGAACCCCTCATCAGCGGCAACAACAACAACAACAGAACTGGCAAAACCCAAAGAACTAACGGACACTGGCAAAAGAACAACTATCATGAGAAACAAAGTAAATACTGGCTATCAGTGCCTCTTTGCATCTGAAATTTGAATTGGTTGTCTAAGGTGAAATTTTAGAACGTCCGTAGCAACACAGCAACTCAACCAAGACTTTTATGACAAATCAAAATCAATTTCATGTTCCACATTTGTTATTCGTTTATTGTGGAAAGAGCTTCTTACTAATTCAAGAAGGAACAAACAAGTAAAAAGCTCCAGCATCTCACTATGCACTTGAAAGGCAGGTTCGTACCCACCCACACAGAAGTCAAACACAGATCTCAGCCCAGTCCACAAAGAGGCCGGCTGCTACTTTCCTAGTGGAAAAAACCCGGTAGTCAAATCTCTTAATCAAACTCATAAATTCTGATATTTAATCAGAATTGTCAACTTGATTTAACTAAAAAGACCTAGGATGTTACTAAAACACAGCCCTGGGCATGTTTGTGAGAGAATTTTCAGAGTTGAGTGAGAAATAAAATTATCCTGAATGTGAACAGCACCACTTTATAACATAATAAATGGGGGGAGATGGACACTTCTCTGCTTCCCGACTGTCAAGATGTGTTTCTCCAATACAACATGCCTTCCTTATCATAATGGATAAACCCTCTGAAAACATGAGTCAAAAAAGAAAATATCCTTTTTCTTCTTTTCAAAATTATTTTTAAAATTCTCACTGCTCAGACACAGAACTCTGATGATTTTAGCAGCTGTGACTTTAAAACCTCCTCCCTGACTATCAAAGAACTAGAAGATGCTAGCTTCCGATGGAGTTTAATACTATGATGACAATGAAAAACCACAAGTAACCCGTACAATAAGACATCCCCAAATCTACTGCAGTGACAGCCATATCTTGGCAGCAACCACCAGGTGTCGAGTTGGACTCAAGGTCCACTAAACAGAAGAGGTATAATGCAGAGTATTGGAAACCTAGAAAATTAGCTGAAGCTAGTATGGCCATGTAGCTTAGTGAAGAACTTACTCCCACAACTTTACTAGACCCGCATAATTTCTAACTGAATTGCATATACTCATCCTTATAAGCACAATTTAGTATAGCTCTCACAAGTTACCAAAGTGTAGCAGAAGAAAACTGTAGCAGAAAAATTAAACTGGCCAAATTACAGTGATGATTTGATGGTGGAACACCTAGTCCCAATGGCTTTATTTACAACACAGCTGGTGCACATGCTCAGGGAACATTGGGGAGAGGGAGGAGCAAATCCGAGAGTGAGATTGTGTTCCCTAGAAAGAACAAGGAAGCCACATCCAAGATAGGAAAACCATACTGTTACCTGCAGAAGACCCAGAAAATACAACTCTTTAACATGATAACATGAAACTAAATAATCAAGAAATTTTAACCCCTAGGTAAACAACTACAGGCAATTAATGGATCCTTAGAAAGATAGAATTATCCATTCCTCAGATGAGGGACATCTGTTTTGTTTTGTTTTTTTTCCAGTTTCTGGCTATTATGAATATAGCTGCTGTGAACATGGTTGAGCAAATGTCCTTGTTGTATACTTGAGCATATTTTGGATATATGCCTAGGAGTGGCATTACTGGATTTGAGGTAGCACTATTCCTAATTTTCTGAGAAAACACCAGATTAATTTCCAAAGTGGTTGTACCAATAAATAAAGAGGGTTCTCTTTTCTCCACATCCTCTCCAGCATGTGTTGTCACTTGAATTTTTCATCTTGGCCATTTTGATGGGTGTAAGGTAAAATCTCAAGGTTGTTCTGATTTTCATTTCCCTAATGGCTAAGGACATTAAGCATTTTTTTAAATGTTGCTCTGCCATTCAATATTCTTCTATTGAGAATTTTCTGTTTAGCTCTGTGCCCTATTTTAATTGAATCCCTTGATTTGTTGTTTTTTAACTCCTTGAATTCATTATATATTCTGTATATTAGCCCTCTGTCAGATATAAGTTTGGTGAAGATCCTTTCCCAGTCTGTAGGCTGTCGTTGTGTTCTGATGACAATGTCCTTTGATTTATAGAAGATTTTCAGTTTCATGAGGTCCCATTTATTGATTGTTGATCTTAGAACCTGTGCTGTTGGTGTCCTGTTCAGGAAGTTGTCTCCTGTGCCAATGCATTCAAGGCTCTTCCCCAATTTTTCTTCTAACAGGTTTAATACGTATGTTTTTATGTTGAGGTCTTTGATTTACTTGGACTTTAGTTTTGTGTAGAGTGATGACTATGGATCTATTTGTATGTTTCTACATGTAGATATCCAGTTTAGATCAGCATCATTTGTTGAAGATGCTATCTTTTTTCCATTGTATGATTTTGGCTGTTTTATAATACGTTTACACAATGGAATACTACTCAGCAATTAAAAACAAAGAAAACATGAAATTTGCAGGCAAATGGTGGGAACTAGAAAACATCATTCTGACTGAGGTATCCCAGAGCAGAAAGACACACATGGTATATATTCACTGATAAGTGGATATTATACATATAATATAGGATAAACACACTAAAATTTGTACACCTAAAGAAGTTAAGCAAGAAAGAGGACCCTGGTTAAGATGATCATTTCTCATTTAGAAATGCAAATGGGATATTCATTGGAAGAGGGAGAAAACATGGAAAAGGACAGGAGCCTACCATAGAGGGCCTCTGAAAGACTCTACCTTGCAAGGTATGGAAACAGATGCTGGGCTTCATAGCCAAACTTTGGTAAGAATGCAGG
The DNA here is from genome assembly GCF_907164565.1 of Psammomys obesus. Lineage (NCBI taxonomy): Eukaryota > Metazoa > Chordata > Mammalia > Rodentia > Muridae > Psammomys > Psammomys obesus. The sequence goes on along the minus strand of NW_026596433.1, from coordinate 4,562,674 downwards.
GAATCTTATGAAAGAAGGAGTAGATGAAATTCCTGGAAGATACAGGGGTTCTACAAGGAAAGTAACAAAACCACAAAATATGGGTACAGGGTTCTTTTCTGAGAATGATATTCCAACCAAGAACCATGCATGGAGATAACCTAGAATCCCTGTATAGATGTAGCTGATGGCAACTCAGTGTCCAAGTGGTTTCCCTAGTAAGAGAACAGAGGCTGTCTCTGACATGGACTTGGTGGCTAGCTCTTTGATCGCCTCCCACTAGGGGTGGGTGGAAGCAGCCTTACCAGGCCACAGATGAGACCTGATAGGCTAGAGGCAGATGGAAGGGAAGGAGGACTTCTCCTATTAGTGGACTGGGTAAGGGTCATGGGAAGAGAAGAGGGAGGGGGGATGGAACTAGGAAAGGATGAGGGAGGGAGCTACAGCTGGGATAGAAAGTGAATAAATTGTAGTAAATAAAAAGTAAATTAATTAAAAAAAGAAAGCTAGAATTAGTTTTTGCCAGAGATGAGACCAGTTTATTATCTGATACCAAATTGTCAACTTTGAAATTAAATACATACAAGCAACACTAAAGGAACTCAGCAAGTTGCATTTCTATTTTATGCATATATCCATCATATATATGAGGCATATACATATATAATAAACAACAAAAAAGAGTTTATAAATTTGAGAGGAATTAGGTGAGGATGAGAGGGGTAAAAATAGAAAAGGGAAGGGGGAAATGCTGCAAATATTATTTAAATAAAATTTTAAAATGACTAATTTATGATCAAAATGCATGCACACTCATGAAATTAATATACATCTATATACATTTAAATATCTAGCTAAGCCTATCAATTTGCTGATAATTACATAGGTGTATAGAATATATTCTAATGACACTTCCTCTCCTACTTTTAGTTACTCTTTTCTTCCCATCTTTTATATTCCTATCTTTCTCTTCATGTGGGCAGGTCTTGAGCTGGTGGTACATCTTCAGTTCTCATGACTGTAACTGCTCTGGTGCATCCAGAGACAGCGTCACAGAGTGCCTCTCCATCCTTCCTGCTTATCTGATGTCATGGACTCGAAGGGATGACATAGATATCGAATTTAGGGCCAAGCACTGACAAGCCATTTGTTCTCAGCATTCTCACTCCTTATGAATCTTTATATCAACTTACACTTTTTGCAGAAAGAAGTTTCTTTGATATAGACTGAGGGTATCAGTAGTCAGTGGCTGTAAACACTCACACACACACACACACACACACACTCACATTTAGCAGGCATTTTGGCTACACCTCTGTTTAGTAGTACAATCTCCCTTTGGGCTTATGATCTCTCTGGCCTAAGGCTTCCCCCCCACACCCCAGGTTTACAGTACATATTTCCATTCTCAAGGGTCAGCTCTCAATTCCAAGAAAGAAATAATTTGTCACTTCATAACAGTTATGCCACTACTGCACCCACGGGCACATTCAGCCAGACACATCAGAATTATAGTGTATGAAAGCCCATAACTGGGAAAGATGTTGACGAATGCTCTCCAATACCTTTCAGATACTAGCCACCTGGGAAGAAACTTGCAGTTGTTCATTTCCGTCTTTACTTCTTTTTCTCCTATTCAGCTGTGTGAGATCTTGGGCAATAGAGTGTTCCTGGTAGCTAAGCAAGAGTAATGGCAACTGCTGGTGACACTCTAGGCATTTCTCTGGGCAGAAGTTAATAGAGGAGCATCCTATAAAAATAGTACCAGCAAACAAAGTAAAGTTTACTTTACCTGCATTGTTAACATTATGTATTTTCCCAAGGTAACAAGAACTAATTTACATATGGCACTGAATACATCTTTCAAAATGTATCCAGAAATTGTTGTGAGAGTACCCTCCTTAAGATTCATGATGGTTTGTGTTTGTCAGCTTGACAAACAAGCTAGGATTGCCTGATAAGTGCTTTTCAAATGGAGAAAAGCTTTTATCAGATTGGCCTGTACTGTTGGCCCTTTCACTCCTAGGTACGAGGGTCTGAATTGTACAAGAAAGAATAGGCGAAGGGGAGCAAGCCTATAAACAGCGTTCCTGCAAAATCTCTGCTTCAGTTCTTGCCTCCAAATTCCTCTCTTTACTTCCCTTCATGATATAAACTATAAGCTGATATATACTTTTTTTTTCTCACCAAGTTGCTTTTCATTATGGAGTTTTGTCACAGTAAGAGAACACAAACTAGGGTAAGATTTAAACAAATTCAGGTTGCAAATAACTGTCAAAGTTGACTTGGAATTTAAAGTTCAGGAACATTATGGAGATACAGAACCTCCAAATCACTTTTAATATGTATGGTGTACTGTGCTAATTTTCAATATAAAAGAGGATTTTTTTACATGTTATGGTTTTGGAAGAAGACTAAAATTGGATTTTAAAAGTAATGGAATTTACTTAAATATTTTTAATGAAAACAAAATTCTAGAATACTCTAATAAAATGCTGGTTTTAACAACCTCAGCAGTGATTAGAGAGGGTAAATGAAAGAATCAATAATCCTGAAGATTTTCAATCAAAATTTCTAAAGTAAGATATTGAGAAAATAGATAATTGGAACATCTAATAACTAAGAGACAATTTCATGTTTGCATAAGTGTGTAATTGAAATATTATGGGAGAAAATGAAAGAACTAAGTGTAAAGGATTAGAAGAAATAATTTGAAACTTTCATGAGATTAATAGCAAGTCATACTTACTTACCTAGAAAGCTAAGAAAACACCAATCAAGACATATGCCAAATACACTAAAAGAAAATCTCCATGATGAAAAAAAGTGGTCAGAAATATATATCCACATAGAAAATTAAGGGTTTCAAAAAAAAAAAAAACAATCTTTTTGTTTTCTATTCTTGACTGATTTAAAGATAGTCATTTAGAGGAATACTATTAACAGCAGATTAAAAAAATATTTCTGAATATGTAAAATAAATTACATCAATATAATATGGGATAAAAAAGGAGAATTGAAAATAATTTTGCTACAAGATGCAAATACTTCAGTGAAAGGATATAACATTCTTTGGCTATAGAGTTAGAATAATTAGAACTCTGTGTTACAAACCCCAGGGTAATCATTAAGACATTTTAAAAGTTAACTCACTTGTGAGCAAAGAAGATAACAGAGTAAGCAAAACAGTTCTCCAAAACACATAAGTCAAAATGAAGGAAAACTTATAAAGAGTGGAAAAGTACAAAGACAGGAAATAAAAATCATACAAATTTGGTATGTATTGATTCAATGATCCAGATAACCATTTTAAAAACAATTTTCAGTGTCTGTTGAATATGAAACACTTACATGCCATCAATAGGAAAGGCATTCTAAGCACAAAGAATCAGACTGAAAGCAAAGAAGTAGAAAACCCACAAGATTCTGATGAAAATATTCCAGGTATAGAATATCAGAAATGTTCCCTCTTCATAGATAAGGAGAATCAATACTGTCTAGCTGCAAATGCTTCCTAAATTTATCTCTGTATTCAATGCAGTTCAGTTCAAAATTGTGGGTAGATAAAAACTGATGAGAATTTTTATATGAAAAGAACCAGAAAAATCAATATAATAGTCAGAAGACTGACACTAAATATTTCAATACACATTGAAAATACAGAGTAATCAAGACAGTGTGGAATTGGTAAATACATAGACATGTCAACATAAAAGAATACAGTAGCTAGAAATAGTTCTACATAAGTGTAGTTGCCTTATCTAAGATAAAGGAGCAAAGGAAATAAAGATTTAATCAGCAACCGTGATTTTTTTCTTTTTAAATTATAATTTATTACAATTTATTCAATTTGTAGCCTGGCTATGACCCCTTCCCTCACCTCCTCCCAATTCCACCCTCCCTCCTTCTTCACCCCCTATCACTCTGTCATAGGCAACTGATAGGGGAGGTCCTCCTCACCTTCTATTTAAACCTAGCCTATCAGGTCTCATCAGGACTGGTTGCATTGTCTTCCTCTGTAGCATGGCAAGGCTGTACCCCCAGGGGAAAGTGATCAGAGAGCCTGTCACTGAGTTCATGGCAGAGACAGTCAATGCTCCACTTACTAGGGACCCCATTTGGATACTGAGTCTATGATCTACACTTGAGCCACAGGCTTAGGTCCTCTCCATGCTTTGTCCTTGGTTGGGGTATCAGTCTCTGAAGGGCTCCCAGGACTCAGTTTTTATGGTTCCATTGGTCTCCTTTTGAAGCTCCTGTCCTTTTGAGGTCTTTCTTTTTCCCCCTTCTTTTTTAAAATTCCATGTCCTCTCCCTAAAGTTTGGCTGTTACTCTCAGCCTTTGCTTAATACCTCTAACAGTAGAGTCTTTCAGAGGCCCTCTGTGGTAGGCTCCTGTCCTTTTCCCTTACTTCTGCTTCCGATATCTATTGCATTTGTCTTTCTGAACGAGGATTGAGCATCTTCCCTAGAGTCTGTGTTATTGTTTAGCTTCTTTAGGAGTATAGATTTTAGTATGTTTATCCTATAGTATATGTATAATATCCACTTATGAGCGAGTATATGCCATGTGTGTCTTTCTGCTTCGAGGGTTACCTCACTCAGGATGATCTTTTCCAGTTCCCACCATTTGTCTGAAAATTTCATGATTTCTTTGTTTTTAATTGCTGAGTAGTATTCCATTGTGTAAATGTACCACAATTTCTGTAACCATTTCTCAACTGAGGGGCATCTAGATTTTTTCTAGATACTGGCTGTTATTAATACAGCTACTGCTAACATGGTTGAGCAAATGTCCCTGTTGTATAGTTGAGCATAGTTTGGATATATGCCTAGAAATGGTGTAGCTGGATCTTGAGGTAGCACTATTTGTAATTTTCTGAGAAAGCACCAGATTGATTTCTAAAGTGGTTATACAAGTTTACATTCCCACCAGTAACGGAGGATGGTTTCCTTTCTCCACATCCTCTCCAGCATGTGTTGTCACTTGAGTTTTTGATTTAGCCATTCTGATGGATATAAGGTGAAATCTCAGGGTTTATTTGATTTGCATTTCCCTAATGACTAAGGACATTGGGCATTTCTCTTTTTAATTAATTATTTTTATTAATTACATTCACTTTGAATAATTCATTCACTTTGAATGTGAACTCTAGCACTCTCCCTCACATCTCCTCCCAATTTCACCTTCCCTCAGTCATCTCCTTCCATGCCTCTCCACAAGTCCACTTGTAAGGGAGGTCCTCCTCCCCTTCCCTCTGACCCTAGCCTATCAGCTTTCTTCAGGACTGGTAGCATTGTCTTCTTCTGTGGTCTGGAAAGGCTGCTCCTCCCTCAGAAGGAGGTGATAAAAGAACCAGCCAGATAGTTCATGTCAGAGACAGTCCCTGTTCCCAATACTAGGGTACCTGCTTGGAGACTGAGCTGCCACGGGCTATATCTGTGCAGGGATTCTAGGTTCTAGGTTATTTCTTTAAGTGTTTTTCTACTGTTTGATATTCCTCTATTGAGAATTCTCTGTTTAGCTCTGTACACCATTTTTAATGGATTACTTGATTTGCTGCTTTTTAACTTCTTGAGTTCATTATATTCTGGATAGTAGCTCACTGCCACACAAAGGGGTGATGAAGATCCTTTCCCACTCTGTAGGCTGCTGTGTTGTATTCTGATGACAATATCCTTTGCTTTACAGAAGCTTTTCAGTTTCATGAGGTCCCATTTATTGATTGTTGATCTTAAAGCCTGTGCTGTTAGTGTTCTGTTCAGGAAGTTGCCTCCTGTGCTAATGAGTTCAAGGCTCTTCCCCAATTTTCCTTCTAACAGGTTTAGTATGTATGTTTCTATGTTGAGGTCTTTGAGCCACTTGGACTTTAGTTTTGTGCAGGATAATAAATATGGATCTATTTGCATTTTACTGCATGTAGACATTCATGCAGCACCATTAGAACAGCACCATTTGTTGCATATGCTATCTTTCTCCATTGTATTGTTTTGTCACCTTTTAAAAAATCCATAGCTGTGTGGGTTTATTTCTGGGTCTTCTACTCAATTCCATTGATCCACCTTTGTGTTTCTATGCAAGGACCATACTGTTTGTATTACTGTTGCTCTATAGTACAGCTTGAGATCAGGAATGGAGATACTGCCAGAAGATCTGTTATTGTAAAGGATTATTTTAGCAATTGTGGGGTTTTTTGTTTTGCCATATGATATTGAGAATTTTTCTTTCAAGTTCTGTAAATAATTGTTGGCATTTTTATGGGAATTGCACTGAATCTGTAGATTGCTTTTGGTAGGATGCCCATTTTCACTATGTTATCCTACCAATCTATGAGCAAGGGAGTTCTTTCCATCTTCTGATATTTTCTTCAATTTCTTTCTTCAGAGACTTGAAGTGTTTTTGTTTTTGTTTTTGTTTTGAAACAGGTCTTTTACTTGCTTGGTTAGAGTTACACCAAGGTACTTTATGTTATTTATGGCTTTTGTAAAGTGTGTTATTTCCCTAATTTCTTTCTCAGCCCTAGCAGGGTTATTGATTTTTTTTAATTAATTTTGTATCTAGCCATTTTGCTGAAGAAGTTCTGCTGAAGTTCAGCTGAAGGAATTCTCTGGTAGAATTTTTGGAGCCATCTGTGTTTATTATTATATCATCTGTGAATAGTGATACTTTGACTTCTTCCTTTCCAATGTATATTCCCTTAATTTCCTTTAGTTGTCTTATTGCTCTAGCTAGCACTTGAAGTACTATGTTGAAAAGATAATGGAGTGAGTAGGGAGCCTTGCCTTGTCCCTGATGTCAGTGGGATTGATTTAAATTTCTCTCTGTTTAGTTGGATGTTGGCTATAGGCTTGCTGTATATTGCTATTACTACGTTTCTATATGTGCGTTGTATCACTGATCTCTCCAAGACTTTAAACACGAATGGGTGCTGGATTTTTTCAAATGTTTTCTCAGCATCTACGGAGATGAACGTGTGTTTTTCTTTTTGTTTTTTCCTTATGTTTGTTTATATGGTGGACTACATTGATAGATTTCTGTATATTGAACCATTCCTACATGCCTGGGATGAAGCCTACTTGGTCATGGTGGATGATATCTTTTATGTGTTCTTTTTGATTCAGTGTGCAAGTATTTTATTGAGTATTTTTGGATCAATATTCATAAAAGTGATAGGTCTGAAATTTTCCTCTTTTTTGGTTGGGTCTTTGTGTGGTTTAGGAATCAAGGTTACTCTGGCCTCGTAGAATAAGTTCGGTAATATTCCTTCTGTTTCAATTTCATGAAATAGTTTAAAGAGTATTGGCATCTGCTCTTCTTTGAAGGTTGAGTAGAATTCTGCACTGAAACCATCAGGCCCTGAGCTTTGTTTGTCAGGGAGCGTTTGATGACTGCTTCTATTTCCTTGGGGGATATAGGACTCTTTAATCTATTTACCTGATCTTGGTTTGGCTTTGGCAATTGGAATCCAGCTGTGATTTTCTGTGTACACTATGCATCTAGATTCACACCTTAGATATTCACCAGGTTAGTTCCAAGTAGCCCTCAAGCCAACAGACCGTAATCAAAAGTACAACACTTCTAGAAGATAATAGGCAAAAAACTATATGATCTTGTCTATGGTGCTGAATATTTAGGTAAAATATCTGAGAGATAATTGACAGTGTAGAACGCATTATAACTCAAGAGTACCTATGATCTTTCGAAATCATCATAAAAATGAAAAGCGTGAGACTAATAGAAAAAAATGGCATAAGACTTATCTAATGAAGAATTTTTATCTAAATATACAAAGAGCTTTCAAAATTTAATTTGAAAATAAGCAAGCTAAGTAAATAGATTTCAACTTATAGCAGCTAGACATGTGGAGACATTTTACATAATACACCACTGTAATTACAAATTGAAAATAACAAATAACTGACACACCCAGCTACTACACTAAGAGGCACTGTCAGAATGGTTACAATCTAGAACATAAGCAGACAAGACTGCTGGACATCAAAAGCTGTGGACTCAATGATTGTGGAAATGCAAGGCACATACTTGGAAGGTTATGTTATTATGTTTTTTCTTTCTACTTATTTATTTTGAATGTGTGCTTGCATGTAGCCTCATGGGTGCAAAGGCTACAATGATTGTGTGGAAGCCAGAGCAAGCTTGCAGGAGTAGGTTTGTTTATTCCACCTTCTGAGTTCCAGGGATCAAACATAGGTCAAAAAGGTGGGCAGCAAGCATCTTCACCTGCAAATCCTTTTTTAGCCCAAATGGTGTATTTTTAAAAGTTAAACATTTGTCAAATGATCTGGCAATCATTTTTCTTGGTACTTAGACAAATGATTTAGAAACATGTCCACACAAAACCTATACACTTGTATTTATAGCATTTTTACTCAAAATAGCCAAATTTGGAAACAACCAAGATAACTTTCAAGAACAAAATGCAGAGAAAAAATACTATAATATAGTTTTTTTAAAGTATAAGAGAAAAAAAGAATATTAGAAGCAAATTATGTAGCCATAATGTCAATCTGAAAGGGAAGCATACTCCATGATATGCTTCTAGCTTCGCTGCTGTTGTTGGGACCAAAGAAAGCTTGGAGGATGATTAGATTTATTTCAGCTTACTTCACTGAGGGATTTCAGACATGAACTCAAGCCAGATCATGAAGTAGAAATCACAAAAAACAAAAAACAAACAAACAAACAAACAAAACCCTAGAGGCATATGCTTACATAGCTTTCTTTACACAGTTCAGGGTTACCCTCGCAGAAAATCATGTTTCCACAATGGACTGGAACCTTGTTCATCAACTGACAATGCAGATGTGCCCACAGGCCAATTTGATCTGGGCAATAAATCATCTGAGATTCCATCATCAGATGACTCTAGGCTATGTCAAATTGACAGTTAAAGCCAACTAGGATACACACCATTGAACATTCTGGAAAATTCAAAAGTATAAAGCCAGTAAAAAGGTCAATAGTCATCCACCAGGAACAAGAGGAAGTAAAGAATTCATGGAGCCAGAGGCTTTATAAAGCACTGAATTTCACTGTGTAACAGCACGATGGTGGATAACAGATTTGTCATAATAGAATTGTCAAAGATCTATGGGATGTACAACATAACATAAACACTGAACCATAACATAAACTATTAACTTTGGGAACAATGCTTCGCCATTGGTACTGAATGTACCACTTTCGATCCAAGATGTTCCTGGAATTCGAAGGCTGTACACCTCCCATCACTGGTAACAAATCCATGGCTCTGGGCTCCCTCATGGGAGAGGGGGTGACAGGTAGGAACTCTGTGCTTCCTGTTCAGTTTTACTGTGAACCAGAAACCATTCTAAAAATAAAATGTCTTTTATTTTTTTTAATTTTATTTCAGACAGGATGTTACTTTGTAGTTCAGGCTATACCAGAATTCACCTTTATTTCGGGATAGCCTCTAAGATTTCAAAGTGATCCCATCTTAGCTTTCTGAGTACTGGGTTTACAGGCTTGAGTTATCAGTCCAGCTTAAATATTTAAAATAGGAATGAAAGGAAAGGGCTAAAACAGTAATACTTAAACAAGAAAGAAACCTAACATCATATTCTTAACTATAAGCAACACATTTCAATACAAGAAAAATATCTGAGCTAAAGAGAGGCATTATGTAATAGTGGTATATCTCTAGAAAAGCATAGGAATCTTTACTATATGAACACATCAAAAGATAGCTGGATCTAAAAGCATTTTCACATGGCAATCAGACACCTTTCTCGAACCAGTGCGTTAAAAACTACCACACAAACTGCAAAGATAAGTCAATTTTTCTTTTTCCCAATTTTTTTTTTTTATCCTACAAAGCTGCTTTGTGGAGCTAGGTCTCCTTTCTTCTGCCCTGTCATATTAAAATGCCCCAAAGAGTTCATGATTAATATCTCCTGTCCAAAGAAATAATAAAAGCTATGATATTTAGAGCTCTTTGCCTTGCGAGCCCTCCCTGCTGTGTGTAGGAAGGCTGAAGGAGGAAAGGATGCCAGTTTTCTCACTGTGTTTTTTAGCATTTATGTGACTGAAGTAAATCAGAGGATAAAAGAGGACAAAACAAAAAACAAACAAACAAACAAAAAAAACTCTTGACTGGCTCATTTACATCTTACCAGTTGCTGCCTGGGCATTGTGTTTTGATAAAAGTCTCAGCAGAACTGAGCATATGGATATATACTACCTGAGCCATGGCTTACATGTCATTGTCTCTAGACACTAGAACTAGGTAATCGTTACTCATCTTTCTTCAGGCCATCATCCTCCAGACGACAAAGACCAAACTTTAAATTATCTGATTGTTCTCCATGGGAATGCCAACTCTCTCTGAGTGATACTATGTTGTAACTGTGTCACACTAATCAGACATGAGTCATCTCTCTACCCTCTCACTTTGAAGCTCAGTGTCTCCACCTGCTGTGTTAGCCCACGGCTGGATGGTCAGGTAAGGACTGCAAAAGCCTTTCCTAGGAAAACGTATCACTATTCTTCCGCAGGGGGTGCACTCCTCAGAGGATTTTGTACTTATAGTATTGAGGCTTTAGCAACAACATAAACATAAAATTATCATCCCAATATCCCATTTACATAATGCAATTATGATCATGCTGGCCCCCTGCTTCGGATGTTTTAATAGCTTCTCGTTGGTGTTAATGTGATGTCTCCTTTATTAAGTGACATTTCTGGTTCTTCATCACCTGATTCTCTCATCTTAATTTTGCCTCCCTTGTCCTCACACCAAGGCTCCAAAGTCTAATTTGCATTAGACTTTCTGAATTGCTGAATTAGTCTTTCTCTTCTTTCTTTCAGATTTCCACAATTTTATCGTGATTCTTTCTTGTCCTATAAAGTCACAATTTATGAATTATTTATAGCAGGAAGTTTTCTCTGTACCTCTTCCATGGAACACTAGCTAATATGTTCTTACTAGACACTCAAGCAGCCTTTTCCAACCATGTTGTTGCTGTCCTGTGTATTTGCCACCTCAGTAAACAGATGCACAGACTATAAGCATATTTCTTGTGTATGTAACCCAAGGTTGTGAATTCATGTTAAAGTAATCAAATGGATACTTGGCTATTGCAGGCACTTGGGAAAATATTAATCTTATGGAATTCAGTACATAGAAAAGGGACTGCTAAGAACAGTAAACAGGATTCCAGTTATTGTCAAATTTTGTATTTTTGTGGATTTCAAAGCTATAGTTGTACAACTCTCAAGGCATTCTGACAATTACATTATAAAATATAATAGAGTTTAAATTTTTTAGAAACTTAATAGTCATTTTCAAAACTTTTTGGGTTTCAAAGAGAAATTAAAAATAAAACATGTTGAGGAAAAGACACTCTTGCTCATGTTATGAAATTAGATTATCAAAATAACTTTAGTACATGATGCTATTAAAAAGTACAAAAAGCAGTTAATTCTGTTAATGTTTGCCACCCCTTATGGATCTTTGAACTTCCCTACTAGACAGAAACCACCAGTCTTTATAACTGTCCTCTATATGCACGGGGAATTAAATAAGAGTGTCCATTTCTAGTCTAGATTCAGATGAGAAACTCTTCAAATACATAATAGCAATTGACAGACACTGTACTGTAACATGATGACTAAAGATCATGGGTTTTCTCTTTAAAAAAATTTAAGTAAAAATACCTTTAACAGTATTTCCTTATTTTGTTTATTCAAGATTATATCAGATTGGTTTTAGTAAATCCTGACAGAACAATGACTGGATGTAAAATTTTGATATACTACATCATAATGTTTTTCATCTCTTTCCAATGAAGGAGGTTAAGCTGTCTGTCCTGTGGGTATGAGGATGACATTGTTTAAAAAATAGTCTCCAGCCATGACCCAGATGACAAAACAGTGAAGACATACCACCACACATGGATAATTTACACCTTCTTTCTCTATTCTCACCAGCTAGTCCGTAATATCTGTTCCATGATTTTCACTAACAACAGACCATGAAAGGCAAGTCATTCCCTCTGCAGATAAGTGTAGTGATTTTGGATATTGTACCAAAAGATTTGTCCTTTTAGTGTTTCAATAAAAATACTTTTAAATTTATACATATAATTACTTTTTATTCTGCTGATGATACACATATGCTACTCAGAGAAATAAATCTGGTTTATATATAAAACAAAGAAAAAATATAACCAATATTAGATAAGAAGGAATTATACAAAGCTTTACTTATCTAAAGCAAGAAGACTTCTATTAATAATATCAAACTCCCAAATATTTCTGTTGTCATTTAAAAATTTTAAATTTGAAAAGAAGAAATGATGACCTAATGGTTTTATCTTGTGTCTATATTTATAATATTATGAATTAAGGCAAAATTGTAGATTATACTAAGCAAATTGTTAAAACTATTTTATCTGATGATTTTTTGAACAGAAGTTTATAGGAAGAAGTCACACCTTCATGAAATTGCTTTGATGTTAGAATATTAAATTTGAGGTAACCGTGGTCTGTGTTTCCAGGCCATGGTCACTCATATTTATGTAATAGAGTCTAAAACCATAGTAGGTCCAAGACCTTAACAAAATTAACTCCATGATAGAAGTACTATTCAGACCATAAAACTCAGCACATAGGCTATACCACCTTCCAAAATGAAAACAAATACCTAATCCACCGAAGTCTATAGTTCTAGAAAAGTCTGTAAATGAAATAACCTGGCTTTTTGGCTTCTGTAGTTTCACATCTGCCTACTGTTCTTGTTAACTGAAGTATATCAACCCAGAATATGTTTTTTTGTTTTGTTTTGTTTTTTTGTGCTTAAAAGCTCACCCTGAGTATATATCCTGTTTGTCATTCTGTATGAGAATTGATCATCTTCCATAGGGTCTACTTTGGTATTAATCTTCTTTAAGTCTATAGATTGTAGTATGTTTATCCTATATTGCATGGCTAGTATCTTCTTACAAGTGAGTATATACCATGTGTGTCTTTCTGCTTCTAGGTTACCTCATTCAGGGTGATCTTTTCTTTTTCCATCCATTTGCCTGCAAATTTCAAGATTTCCTTGTTATTACTAGGTGAGTAGTATTCCATTGTGTAAATGTACCACAATTTCTGTATTCATTCTTCAGTTGAGAGACATCTAGGTTGTTTCCAGATTATAGCTATAACAAACAAAGCTGCTATGAACATAATTGAACAAATGTCCTTGTAGTATGGTTGAGCATCTTTCAAATATGCTCAGCAGTAATAGCTGTGTCTTGAGGTAGTGCTATTCCCAATTTTCTAAGAAAGTGGCAGATTGAATTCCAAAGTGGTTATAAAAGTTTATATTCCCACCAGCAATGGAGAAGTGTTCCCCTTTCTCCACATTCTATCCAACATGTGTTGTCACTTGAGTTTTTGATTGTAGCCATTCTGATGGCATTAAGATTGAATCTCAGGGTAATTTTGATTTGCATTTCCCTGATGATAAGCATTTCTTTAAGCGTTTCTCTGCTATTCAGTATTCCTCTGTTGAGAATTTTCTGTTTAGCTCTGTCTACCATTTTTTAATTAGATTGTTTGGTTTGATGGTGTTTAATTCCCCTTTATATATTCTGGATTTTAACCCACTGTCAGATGTTAGCTTGGTGAAGATCTTTTCCCAGTCTGTGACTGTTGCTTTGTTCTGTTGACAGTGTCCTTTGCTTTACAAAAGCTTTACAGTTTCATGAGATCCCATTTATTGATTGTTGCTTTTAGAGCCTGAGCAGTTGGTATTCTGTTCAGGAAGTTGTCTCCTGTGCCGATGAGTTTAAGACTCTTCCCCACTTTTTGTTCTAACAGATTTAGTGTGTCTTGTTTTATGTTGAGGTATTTCATCCACTTGAACTTTACTTTTTTCCAGGAAAGAGAGGGAACAGAATAGGAGCCAACCATAGATGCTCTCTAAAAAACTTCACCTAGCAGAGAATTGAAGCAGATGCAGAGACACACAGCCAAACTTTGGACAGAGCACAGGTAGTCTTATGGAAGAAAGGGGAAATAGAAAGACACAGAGGGGACAGTTATCCCACAAGGTATCCCAACAAAGCCAAAAAAAAAAGTGTCCTGGGGGGCCCTGTAGAGACAGATGTACCAACCAAAGACCATGCATGGAGAGGTCCTAGACCTCTGGCTCAGATGTAGTCCATGGCAGCTCAGTCTCCATGTAGGCTATCTAGTAAGGGGAGCCATTGCAGTCTCTTATATGAACTTGGTTGCCTGCTCTTTTATCACCTTCCCCTGGTGGGGATGGGGAGGCAGCCTTACAAGACCACAGAGGAAAAGTATCCAGACAGTCCTAATGAGAACTAATAGGCTAGGGTCCTCTGTGTCAGACTCCTGACTTGTTCCCTCTTTTCTCCTTCTTCTGATGTCCATCTTCTTTGCCTTTCTGGATAGGAATTGAGCATTTTAGCAAGAGTCCTCCCTCTTGATTAGTTTCTTTAGATGTACAGATTTTAGTAGGTTTATCCTATATTATATATCTATATGAGTGAGTATATACCATGTGCATCTTTCTGCTTCTGGAATACCTTCACTCAGGATCCGGGATCCATGTGAGATGTGATTGAATCCTCCCTATCTGTTATATGAATGTGTGGTGGCCACGGCAGGTTCTCTCTCTCTCTCAATGTCTGTGTGTGTGTTTCTATGTGTTTCAATCAGTTCTTTCCCTGTACTGAGTTATGGCTTTCTCTAACATGAGATGCCCTCTACTGCCTTAAGATTCATGCCCCCCCCCATTCTTTTGTCTGTGCCAGGTTTTCAACTAATACCTGATGACCCTGGAAAGAAAAGGGGAAATTGTAGACCATATGGCCTTGATTAGAAAGACAGGTATCCTGGTGGCCTCCTTGTCACTCTGGAATATACCTCTCCTGCCTGTGTAGAAAACGGAAACATCTGATTCTCATGCCAGTGCTAGCACTTCTGGAAACATACACAAAAGATGCTCTACCATACCACAAATAAACTTGCTCAACTATGTTCATAGCAGCTCTGTTCATAATAGTCAGAAACTGGAAATAATCTAGATCTGCCTCAACCGAAGAATGGATAAAGAAAATGTGGTACCTTTACACAATGAAATACTACTCAACTAGTAAATATCCTGAGTGAGGTAACCCAAACCCAAAAAAGACACCTATGGTATGTACTCACTTATAAGTATATATTCATCTTAAAGTAAAATATAACCATGCTGCAATCCACATACTCAAAGAAGCTAAGTTAGAGGGCCTGTGGGAGGATGTTTGACTCTCACTCAAAAAGGGAAATAAAATAGGAATTGGAAATGGATGGAGGGAGGGGACTGGGCAGGAGAGCAGATGGAGAGAGGTACAGGAGTGGGGATTAGGAGTAGAAAGAGCAGAGGAAAGACTTCCAGAAGAGAGAAAGGAAATCTTAGGTAGGAGGTTTCTCAGGGATTTGCCAGAGTCCTGAGAAGAAGTCTATGGGGGTCACCCTAGCTGAGACTCCTAGCAGCAGGGGGAATGTGGATCCTGAAGTGGACATCCCCTGTAGCCAGGCAGGACTTCTAGTGAGGGAAAAGGACACCAAAAAATCTACAAAACCTTCAACCCAAAATTTGTCCTGCCTGCAAAATGTGTAGGGACAAAGATGGAACAAAGATTGGGAGAATGGCCAACCAAAGATTGGCTCTACTTAAGACCTATTCCATGGGCAAGAACCCGTCTCTGACACTATTAACGTTACTCTGCTGTGCTTATGACAAGAACGTAATATAACTCCTCTGAGAAGCTTCACCCAGAAGTTGATGGAAATGGATGCAGAGGCACACAACCAAACATTAGACAGAGCTTGGAGAGTCCTACAATAGCATTGAGGAAATGATTAAGGAAGCCAGAGGGGTCAAGGATTCCGCAAGAATAGCTACAGAGTATGATTCTTCCAGAGAAATAAGTGTATGATGTTTTGGACTTGAAATATGCATTCATTGGCCCCCTATTGGTAGAGGTGAGTCAGCCCATTTCTACTTTTAAATGGATGGACCCAGAGAGAGGTTCCAGTAGGAACTTACAGGGAACAGGATGACCCAAAGATTTAAAAAATTGCCAGCTCTGATTGAGGAGATGATAAATGCTGACTTCCTTCCCTTCCATTAGAACTTTCTTGTGAAAATAAATTTATAAACGGGCCACTGAAGGACTGCTGAGTTACAGACAGTGAGATCCATAGTGTAGCTAAGAAAGCCCAACTTTGACATCAGAGGCTATCTCCACTGCTAGGTGACAGGAGAACAAAAGGAGTCTGTTTCAGAATAGGATTGTTGGCATCTTTCAGATCCCAACTCCAAAGACTAAGAGACAGGTTCAAGGGTTCCTAAGTGCAGTTAAGTATTGCTGCCTCAGTATATCAGAGCTTGTAGAACCAGCAAGGCCCCTATACACCAGTGCAAAGATGGGTACTGAGCCCCTATCTGGATTGAGGTTAAATAAAAGGCATTTGAGGCTCTAAGAACAGCTCTGATTTCAGCTCCAGCCCTAGCATTTACATATGTCTTAAAACTTTTTCATCTGTTTGTACATAAACAAATGTCATTACAAAAGGGTTTTAACTCAAACTTTGGGGCCATGGAAATGCTCTGTGACTATTTGGAAATACTCCAAATGATTGGATCTTATCTTAGCTGGAGTTTCTTTTGCTTTGATGAAACACCATGATCAAAGAGCAAGCTGAAAAGGAAAGTGTTTATTTTGCTAACAATTACTTCTACAGCACTGTCCATTACTGAAGGAAACCATTACAGGAACTCAAACTGGGCAAAACATGGAGGTAGAAGCTGATGCAGAGACCATAGAGAGGTGCTGATGTTTCCTGGCTTGCTCCTCGTGGCTTGCTCAGTCTGCTTTCTTATAGAACCCAGAACCACCAACCCAGAATGGCTCCACGTACCATGGGCTAGACCCCTACCTATCAGTCACTTACTAAGAAAATGCCTTATCTTATGAAGGCATTTTCTCAACTGAGGTTTTTTCCTTTCAGATAAATCTAGTTTGCAAGTCAAGCTTATGTAAGACTAGCTAACATAGACCCGGTAGCCAAAGTCTAAGGACTGTGGAAGCTACTGCTAGTCTAAGATCTTATACTCACAGCACCCCAAGAAATGGTTGAGGCTCTCCTCAGAGGAATACCAGACAGCTGACTTGCTAAATGACTTTCCCACCCAATATACTCAGCAGCTTATTAAAAAACAAACAAACAAACAAACAAAAACAACTTTCTATCGGCTTAAACCCATGTTGGAGTAGTCGGCTCTGGTGAATACCCCCATCATTTGACTCAAAAACAAACTTGCCTCTTTCTAGGTGAGAGTTATGCTTCTATCTATACAACTTAAAATCAGACCACAGATCCAAACTGATAAAACTGATAGACTGTCTAAAGTGTATCTTCTTATTTTTGTGGTATAAACCTCAGCCCTATGGGTATTTCATCATAAACTCAATCATCAGGCTTCTGATCCAATCACTTAAATTACTGAGAAGTTATTTCTAAAAAGCTGATTTATGACAATGAGTATTTTTAATCATTTTAGAATAATTTTCAAGTCTCTGTAGAAACAGAAAAAATCTTATGGCTATGTCTATGATATTAGACTAAAAGAGGTAAAGTCAAAACATGAAGCACTGAAAGTGAGACTATAGTGTCAATAATGAATATCACATCTTAATTCAGTGTTGCATGTGTTAGGGTATGGATAATTAATTGTTTATGATAATAAGATGCTAAAGAAATAGGTTGTACCTTTCTTCTGTTCATATGTTGAAATCCTAACAGTTAAAATCTCAGGATGTAGGTTTATGGGGAATTAAGTAATGGAAGCAAAGCCTTCATAGATAAGCGTCTGAAAAAGACTGTCTGAAAGTCTCAAAGAATAAGAAATACTAATTTTACAATCCTTCTGGAGTGCTCATTCAACCATGGAGGACACAGTACAGGTCCACAGAGGGGCTTTCCTGGAACCGTCACTCTTTACACCCAGACTCCATAAATGTGAGGGGAAAAAAATCCTATTTTTGGTAAGATACCAAATATAAGACCAAACATACAGAAGGAACTAAGCTATATATTTAATACTTGCCATTTCTTCTACGTTGATATCTAATTTGGCATGTCAAGAATGCTTTTGAATTTTATGTATTTTATATCCAGTTTTGTTGATTTTTCTTGTTTTTATATAGTTTACACATACCAGTATAACACAGCATTATTAAAACTGTTCTGAAATATGTCATAAAAATACTAAATTTGATACTTCCCTGTTTGAACCACCTCTTCCATGGATCTGGCAACTTACCAATACTTGATGACAGGGCAGAAAATCTTGAGGACTGACTATACAAACAAAAAATGACTGATAACACCAATAATACACTTTAGTCACAGTGACCTGAACATTCTTAGAAGTCCTTTAATGGCAGAGGTTAAATCCCCCATAAACTTATGATACACTTTCAGGTGGATATTTGTAATGTATAGTTCAGATAGATATGATTCTCATCCATCAGCAACATGAAGAAATGCAAATAACTAATGAATCTTTAGAGCCTCTCTTCATTTTCTTTACATAAGACAAAGTATTCCTAAGTTGCTCATAAGTTTGACTCCAAGTATTTTGATATATATTAATTACTACCCCATAGTGAGTTTAGAATGTGTCTTGATCATGCTTTTCCATGTCCTCACTTCTTATTTTGGTGACTGATTGTTGAGAAAAAAATTTGTTTAGGTTATCCTAACACTTTGTTTATTTATTTATTTTTCTCATTCTCATTTTGTTATATTTCAACTAAAATTGTGTGTGTGTGTGTGTGTGTGTGTGTCTACTCACAGGCCCTGATACATGAATGGAGGTTGGAGGAAAACTTGTAGAAGTCAGATCAGTAGTCAGTTTTCTCTTTCTAGCATATGGGTCTTTTCTATTGTTTACATTATTTACATTGGGCATGGTGGCCCATGCCTTCAATCCTATCACTCAGCTGGTAGAGGTAAGGAGATCTCTGACTTCAAGGACAGTCTGGTCTACAGAGAACGTTCCAGGATAGCTAGAGCCACACTGTAAATGTTTTTATTTCCTCAGATGGGGGAATGAGATAAGAGCAGTACCCAAGCTTTATGAATACATGGCTTGGGCTGAGCCCCGAGCATTTCTGTCTAACTATCCCTAGGCCAAGGTCTGGAAGCTTCTAGCCTCTGTACAATCTAATCTGCAATCTAATGGGGTGAACTGTGACAGCTTCAGCTTCCAGCCTCATCTGCAAACCTAGGCCTAGAATGTTTTCTGCCTCAGAGGCTTACTGATGAATGAGCTTACCCTTTCTAGTTCTTTCTGAAGTCTGGCTGGCTAGTTCAGCTCAGCTGTTCTGGCACAAAACTCCTATCCAATCTGACTGATTCAAACTACACTTCTCACTGATTTGCTCTGCTTAGAAAAACTGTCTCTGATCTACACAAAGTGAACTACATGAACTCAAGTGCACTCAAATGAACTGCACTGAACTGTACTGTACTCCTGAACTCTACTGTACAGTCTCTACAAATTGTCTTGTTCTCTCTGTACTACTTTTTAGTAGCTTCTTTGTCCTGTCTCATGAGACTTGGACAAATCCTAGCTCTGACTTGTTTTGTCAAATATTTCTGATTCTTCACTTCATCTGCCCTTCAATTAGACATCATTGGTCAGGATTAAAGGTGTGTATTAAATTACAGCCAGAGCGATTAAAGGTGTATACTAAAGGCATATCTATATTCCAAACTTATCACACAGACCTAGGTTTTGAATGTGATCCCTTGGGATAGGATCATGGGAGAAACTTCTAATATTTGATTTAACCTCTGTTATCACAAAGGCTTAATTATGGTTCTTTATATATTTCTTGGGTATTTGCTTTATGGCTATTGAACTGCATGTCTTGTATTTGTTTGTTGTTGAGGTCAAATCAAGCCATCTTTCAGAAAGCCTGTCACCCACAGATTCAAGTGGAAAACCAAACAAGGCTAGTAGCAATCTGGTGAATTCACACTGCTAACAATCAGGCATGATCCAGAATTACTGACTCTCATTTATTTTCTTGCCACGGAACAAGTTTTTTGACAGTTGCGTTCTGAAGGGGGCAATGACAGATCATTTTTCAGTAATTAAAACTGATCTATCTCAGCTCTTGAGGTCTCTTCAACAGAAGAGATTTTTATCATCAATCTTTCTAAATGGGGTGATTACTACTAAGAGAAGATAACTTTATGAGAATTTTCTCTGCCATTTAGCAAATTGCTGATTAAAGATGCAAACCAAATTCCAAGCTTAATCTGTATGGATTCTCAGCCTAACTGAGAAAAATCACGAAAAATCACCTGATATTTTAATTAAAATTATTAAAGAAAAATAATACAAGAAAATAGACTGTGTTCTGAATTTGTAAATTCTACTTGTGTAACACACCTAACTTGTAGTTATTTTGCCTCTGTACCAATATTGGAGATTCTAGTGTTTATATACATCTTGGTATTTTCTGGTTTTGCCTTATAATATTTGCAATAACTCCACATAATTCCACTTGAAGCAAACAGAATGAGTTTTTATTCAGGGTAAAATTCCACAAAGCAGAGGAAAAATATTCTTTTTTTTATATCTACTTTACCTACAAAAAATATTAAGTGTTTCAGTGATTTATTGATTGAGAAAACTCACTTTGATTACTTAATATTGAATTATCATTTTAAATATGTTTAATAGTTAAATATACTAAAAATTATAAAAAATCAATTGTATACACAGTATACTAGTCCAAGCCATCTTTCAAAATCACATCATCTTCACAGTCAAATGCAAACACTCATGATTAACTAATTATTTAATATACATAAATATATTGGAGTCTTTTATATTTTTTAAATTTTAATCACAGGCCATTCACTTATATCACAGGGGTAGCCATCTCTGTCTTTCTCTCCCAATCCCACTTGCCCACCCTCATCTACTCCCTGCCCCCTTCCATGTTGACTGATGGGGGAGGTCCTCCTCCCCTTCCATCTGACCCTAACTTATCAGGTATCTTCAGAACTAGCTGCAATGTCCTTATCTGTGGCCTAGCAAGGCTGCTCCTCCCTCGGGGGGTGGAGGGAGGAAGGGAAGCTCAATGAGCCAATAATTGAGTTCATTTCAGAAATAATCCTTGTTCCCTTACTAGGGAACCCAATTGAATAATGAGCTAACATGGGTTACATCTAAGCAGAGGTTTTAGGTTATATCCATGCATGGTCCTTGCTTGGAGAAACAGTCTCAGAAAAGGCCCCTGTGCCCTGATATATTTAGTCCTTGTGGGGCTCTTGCCCTCTCTAGGTCATATTAATTCACCCTTCTTTCATATGATTCCCTACACTCTGCCTAAGGTTTGGTTATGAGTCTCAGCATCTGCTTTGATACCATGCTAGGTAGAGTATTTCAGGTACCCTCTGCAGTAGGCTGTCCTGTTACTTGTTTTCTCCTACTTCCAATATGAATCCCCTTTGGCTTTCTAGGTGAGGATTGATGATCTTAACCTTGGTCCTCTTTCTTCTTTATCTTATTTAAGTGTACAGATTTTAGTATGTATATCCTATCTTATAGGTTTAGTACCTACTTATAGGTGAGTGCTGTGTGTATCTTTCTGCTCCTGGGATACCTCACTCAGTAAGATCTTTTCTAGATCCCACCATTTGTCTGCAAATTTCATGATTTCCTTGTTTTTAATTGCTGAATAGTATTCCATTGTGTAAATGTACCACAATTTCTGTATCCATTCCTCCATTGATGGACAACTGGGTTGTTTCCAGGTTCTGGCTATTACAAATAAAGCTGCTATGAACAAGGTTGAACAAATGCCTTTGTGTATTTGAGCATATTTTCTTTTTTTTTTCTTTATTATTATTATTAATTACACTTTATTCATTTTTTATCCCCCCATAAGCCCCTTCCTCCACCCCTACTGATCCCACCCTACTTCCCCTTTCTTTATGCATGCTCCTCCCTACGTCCACTAATAGGGGAAGTCCTTCTCTCCTTCCTTCTGATCTTAGTCTATCAGATCACATCAGGAATGGCTGCATTGTCTTCTTCTGTGGCCTGGTAAGGCTGCTTCCCCCTCAGGGGGAGGTGATCAAAGAGCAGGTCAATCAGGATGATCCTTTCCAGGTCCCACCACTTACCTGCAAATTTCATGATTTCCTTATTTTTCATTGCTGAGTAATATTCCATTGTATAGATGTACCACAATTTCTGCATCAATTCTTCAGTTGAGGGGCATCTGGGCTGTTTCCAGCTTCTGGCTTTCACAAATAAAGCTGCTACAAAAATGGTTGAGCAAATGTCCTTTTTGTGTACTTGAGACTCTTTTGGATATATGCCTAGGAGTGGTATGGCTGGATCTTGAGGAAACGCTATTCCTAGTTGTCTGAGAAAGCACCAGATTGCTTTCCAGAGTGGTTGTACAAGTTTACATTCCCAGCAGCAGTTGAGGAGGGTCCCCCTTTCTCCGCAACCTCTCCAGCATGTGTTGTCACTTAAGTTTTTCATCTTGGCCATTATGATGGGTGTAAGGTGAAATGTCAGGGTTGTTTTGATTTGCATTTCCCTGATGGCTAATGAGGTTGAGCATTTCTTTAAATGCTTCTCTGACATTCGATATTCCTCTACAGAGAATTCTCTGTTTAGCTCTGTTCCCCATTTTTTAAGTGGATTACTTGGTTTGCTGCTTTTCAGCTTCTTTAGTTCTTTATATATACTGGATATAAGTCCTCTGTCAGATAAAGGGTTGGTGAAGATTTTTTCCCAATCTGTAAGCAGTCGCTTTGTTTTGATCACAGTATCCTTTGCTTTACAGAAGGTTTTCAGTTTCAGGAGGTCCCATTTATTGATTGTTGCTCTTAGAGCCTGGGCTGTCGGTGTTCTCTTCAGGAAGTTCTCTCCTGTACCAATGAGTTCTAGGGTATTCCCCAATTTTTTCTAGCCGATTTAATGTGTCTGGCTTTATGTTGAGGTCTTTGATCCACTTAAACTTCAGTTTTGTGCAGGGTGGTAAGTATGGATCTATTTTCATTTTTCTATATGTAGACATCCAGTTAGACCAGCACCATTTGTTGAAGATGCTATCTTTTCTCCACTTTGGCATCTTTGTAAAAAATCAGGTGTCCGTAAGTGTGTGGGTGTATTTCTGGGTCTTCTGTTCGATTCCATTGATCCACCATTCTGTTTCTATGCCAGTACCATGCAGTTTTTATAACTGTTGCTCTATAGTACAGCTTGAGTTCAGAGATGGAGATACCTCCGGAAGATCTTTTATTGCAGAGGATTGTTTTAGCAATTCTCAGTTTCTTGTTATTCCATACGAAGTTGAGAATTTTTCTTTCCAGGTCTGTAAAGAATTGTGTTGGCAATTTGATGGGAATTGCATTAAATCTGTAGATTGCTTTTGGTAAGATGGCCATTTTTACTATGTTAATCCTGCCAAGCCATGAGCATGGGAGATCTTTCCATCTTCTCATATCTTCCTCTAATTCTTTCTTCAGAGACTTGAAATTTTTTTCATACAAGCTTTGACTTGCTTGGTTAGGGTTACACCAAGGTACTTTATGTCATTTGTGGCTATTGTGAAGGGTGTTGTTTCTCTAATTTCTTTCTCAGCCCTTTTGTCTTTTGTATACAGGAGTGCTACTGATTTTTTTGAGTTAATTTTGTATCCGGCCACTTTGCTGAAGGTGTTTATCAGCTGTAGGAGTTTCCTGGTAGAGTTTTTGGGGTCACTCATATATACTATCATATCATCTGCAAATAGTGATAATTTGACTTCTTCCTTTCCCATCTGTATCCCCTTGATCTTCTTCGACTGTCTTATTGCTCTAGCAAGGACTTCGAGCACTATGTTGAAGAGATATGGAGAGAGTGGGCAGCAGCCTTATCTTGTCCCTGATTTCAGTGGGATTGCTATAAGTTTCTCTCTGTTTAGTTTGATGTTGGCTATAGGCTTGCTGTATATAGCCTTTACTATGTTTAGATATATGCCTTGTATCCCTAATCTCTCCAATACATTAAACATGAAAGGATGTTGGATTTTGTCAAATGCTTTTTCAGCATCTAGGGAGATTATCATGTGGTTTTTTTCTTTCAGTTTGTTAATGTGGTGGATCACATTGATGGATTTCCATATATTGAAACACTCCTGCATACCTGGGATGAAGCCTACTTGGTCATAGTGGATAATATCTTTGATGTGTTCTTGGATCCGGTTTGCAAGTATTTTGTTAAGTATTTTTGCATCAATGTTCATAAGGGAGACTTGCCTGAAATTCTCTTTCTTTGTTGAGTCTTTGTGAGGTTTAGGTACCAAGGTGACTGTGGCTTCATAGAATGAGTTTGGTAATGTTCCTTCTGTTTCTATTTTGTGGAATAGTTTGAAGAGAATTGGTGTTATTTCTTCTTTGAAGGTCTGGTAGAATTCTGCGCTGAAGCCATCTGGTCCTGCGATTTTTTTGGATGGGAGACTTTTGATGACTGCTTCTATTTCTTTGGGGGATATAGGACTATTTAGTTGATTTACCTGCTCTTGATTCAGCTTTAGTAAGTCAAATCAATCAAGAAAATTGTCCATTTCATTTAGATTTTCAAATTTTGTGGCATATAGACTTTTGAAGTAAGTCCTAATAATTGTTTGGATTTCCTCAGTGTCTGTAGTTATGGCCCCCTTTTCATTTCTGATTTTGTTGATTTGGGTGGTGTCTCTCTGCCTTTTAGTTAGCTTGAGTAAGGGTTTGTCAATCTTGTTGATTTTCTCAAAGAACCAGCTCTTGGTTTCATCGATTCTTTGAATTGTTTTATTTGTTTCTAATTGATTGATTTCAGCCCTGAGTTTGATTATTTCCAGCCGTCTACTTCTTCTCGGTGTGTCTGCTTCTTCTTTTTCTAGGGTTTTTAAGTGAGCCATTAAGTTGCTTAAATGAGCTGTCTCGAATTTCTTCTTGAAGGCACTTAGTGCTATGAACTTTCCTCTTAGCACTGCTTTCATTGTGTCCCACAAGTTTGGGTATGTTGTGTCTTCATTTTCGTTGAGTTCTAGAAAGACTTTAATTTCTTTCTTTATTTCTTCCCTGACCCAGCTGTCATTTAGTAACAAGTTGTTCAGTTTCCATGTGTGTGTAGGCTTTTTGCTATTTCTGTTATTGTTGAGGTCCAGCTTTATTCCATGGTGATCAGACAGGAAACAAGTGATTATTTCAATCTTGTTATATCTGTTGAGGCTTGCTTTGTGACCAACTATATGGTCTATTTTGGAGAAGGTTCCATGCGGTGCTAAGAAGAAGATAAATTCTTTTGTGTTTGGGTGTAAAGTTCTGTAAATGTCTATTAGGTCCATTTGATTCATGATCTCTGTCAGAGACATTGTTTCTTTGTTTTGTTTCTGTTTTGTTGACCTGTCCTTTGTTGAGAGTGGGGTGTTGAAGTCTCCCACTATTAATGTGTGGGGATCTATATGTGGTTTAAATTTTATCAATGTTTCTTTTACAAATGAGGGTGCTCTTGTATTTGGAGCATAGATGTTCAGGATTGTGATGTCTTCTTGGTGGAATTTTCCTTTGATGAGTATGAAGTGTCCTTCACCATCTCTTTTTATTAATTTTGGTTGAAAGTCTATTTTATCAGATATTAGAATGGCTATTCGTGCTTGCTTCTTGGGTCCGTTTGCTTGGAAAGTCGTCTTCCAACCCTTTACCCTCAGGTAATATCTATCTTTGTGTCTTAGGTGTGTTTCTTGTATGCAACAGATTGCTGGGTTTTGTTTACGTATTCATTCTGTTAATCTGTGTCTGTTTATTGGAGAGTTGAGTCCATTGATGTTGAGAGAGATTAATGACCAGTGGCTGTTAGATCCCTTGATTTTGATGTTGACTGTGGTCATCAGGTTCTGTGCTTGTTTGCTTTCTGTTTTACTCTAGTAAGGTTAATTATTTCCTGTGTTTTCTTGAAAGAAGCTAATTTTTGGAGTTGTATTTTCCCTTCCAGTATCTTCTGTAATGCTGGATTTGTGTGTAGGTATTGTTGAAATTTGTTTTTGTCATTGAATATCTTGTTTTCTCAGTCTATGAGGACTGAGAGTTTTGTGGGGTATAGTAGTCTGGGCTGACATCTGTGTTCTCTTAGGGTCTGCATGATATTCATCCAGGTCCTTCTGGCTTTCATAGTCTCTGTTTGAAAAATCAGGTGTGATTCTAATGGGTTTGCCATTATATGTTACTTGGCCTTTTTCCCTTGCAGCTTTTAGTATTTTTTCTTTGTTCTGTATACTTACTGTTTTGATTATTATGTGGCGGGAGGATTTTCTTTTCTGGTCAAATTTGTTGGGTGTTATGTAGGCCTCATGTATTCTTATTGGCCTCTCCTTTAACTTGGGGAAATTTTCTTCAATGATTTTGTTGAAAATATTTTCTGGGCCTTGGAGAAGGGAGTCTTCTTTTTCCTCTATTCCTATTATTCTTAGGTTTTGTCTTTTCATATTGTCTTGGATTTCTTGGACGGTCTGTGTCAGGAATTTTTTGGATTTAACATTTTCTTTGACATATACATTGATTTCTTCCATTGTATCTTCTACAGCTGAGATTCTTTCTTCCATGTCTTCTATTCTGTTGGTTATGCTTACCTCTGTAGTTCCTGTTTTCTTCTCTAGATTCTTCCTCTCCATTATTTCCTCCATTTGTGTTTTCTTTAATTTTTCCAATTCTATCTTCAGGTCTTGAGTTGTTTTGTTTACTTCCTTCACCTATCTGATTGTACTTTCCTGTTTTTCTTTTAGTTCCTTCAACTCTGTTTCTTTTATTTCATTCAGTGCTTTAAGCATTTCCTTTCTAAAGGCCATAAACTGTTTGGCTGCAGCTTCCTCTATTTCTTTTCGGATGGCAATATTCTGTTTGAGTTTATCTTCCTCTATGTCTTTATGTATCTTGTTTGTTTCCTCTGTTATCATCTTCATGAGTATAGTTGTTAGGTCATCTTCTTGATTTTCAGTTATGCTGGGGTGTCCAGGGCTACTTGCCCCTGGGTAACTGGGTTCTGGAGATGCCATATTGCTCTGTCTTTTGTTGGTTGAGCTTTTACGCTGGCCTCTACCCATTGTGCTATTTTAGGTGTTTGGGTTTATTTTCTGGTGGTTCCTGGGGATCCTGTGGTGGAAAGACTCCCCTTTGTAGAAAGCTGGTGTTTTCCTGAAGGATGTCTTCTCAGATTTTTGGGTATAGTCCCTGGATGGCTGCCGTTTTATCAGGAGTTGCTACTGCTCACCTCAGGGATAGAGACCTGCGTGGTAACTGTGGTCTTTGTTAGTCAAGAGGGTTCTCCTCTCACCCAGGGAAGTCCTGAGGACAGCTGCCCTATTTCTGGGTTTCTTGCTGTAAATTTAATGATCAGCTGCTGTGACCCAGTTGGACATCTGGCACGCAGCAACTGTTTGTTCCTGTGTCTGGAGCACAGCTGAGTGATGGCGGCTCAGTCTCCGCCAGCTGTCTGGTGCGCAGAAACTGCCTGGGTCTGCCTTTCCGGCCTTTGGGAGCCTGGGTGTCTCCCTAAACTGGGTAATTTTCTCGAGACCTTTTCGGGGTGCGGGTGTCGGCTGAGTGCTCTGAGATCAGATCAGCCGTTTCCCTCCCTGTGTGTTTGCACCAGACAGTGAAACTCATTCGCTGGTGCCCTGGTGCCCACAGTTCTATCTCAGGCGGCAAATCATGCACACAGGCAGGCAGGGCTCTGTGTCGGAGCCTGGGTCCCTGGCTCTGGCTCCGGGCTGGCTCCTGGGGTGCCCTTGGAACCCGAGTCTTTTTCGGGGGATGTCTGGGTGATCTAAGGTCGGTCCCAATCGTTTCCTGTACCCTGGGGTTATCTCTCAACTGAAAATTCCAGTCTCTGATAGTTTGGTGCGTATGGTTCAGTCTGGGACCGTGACCAGAGACACTGGCTTATGGCTCTGGGCTGGGGCTGGGGCTGGGGCTGGCGTCCTGCAGCCAAGCGTCTGGTGGAACCAGGGATCTCTTCCGAGGTTTAGCCAGGTGAGTTAAAAGCTGATTGAATCCCCCACCGTGGGGTATCCTCTCACCTGGGAAACACAATGACTGTGTTTTATGGCTGCGAGTTCTGATTGCTGGTCACTGTGCTGATCCTGCTGCTGCTGCTCAGAATGAGAGTCCTCCCAGTGCCACCATCTTGCCCCGCCCCCCTTGAGCATATTTTGAATATATGCCTAGGAGTGGGATAGCTGGATCTTGAGGAAGTGCTATTTCTAATTGTCTGAGAAAGCACCAGATTGATTTCAAAAGTGGTTGGACAAGTTTGCATTCCCATAAACAATGGAGGAGGGTTCCCCTTTCTCCACATCCTCTCCAGCATTTATTGTCACTTGAGTTTTTCATCTTAGCCATTATGATGGGTGCAAGATGAAACCTCAGGGTCATTTTGATTTGCATCTCTCTGATGGCTAAGGATGTTGAACATTTCTTTAAGTGTTTCTCTGCCATTCTATACTATTCTACAGAAAATTCTTTGTTTAGTTCAGTATGCCATTTTTTTAATTGGATTGCTTGATTTATTGCTTTTTAACTTCTTTAGTTCTTTAGATATACTGGATATTAGCTCTCTGTCAGATGTAGGGTTGGTGAAGATCCTTTCCCAGTCTGTAGGCATTCGTTTTGTTCCGACAAGAGTGTCCTTTGCTTTACAGAAGCTTTTCAGTTTCATGAGGTCCCATTTATTGATTGGTGATCTTAGAGCCTGTGCTGTTGGTGTTATGTTCAGGAAGTTGTCTCCTGTGCCAATGAGTTCTAGGGTATTCCCCACTTTTTCTTCTAACCGATTTATTGTGTCTGATATTATGTTAAGGTCTTTGATCCACTTGGAATTTAGTTTTGTGCAAGGTGATAAATATGAATCTATTTTCATTTTTTGGCATGTAGACATCCAGTTGTCTACATTGTTGATGTAGCACCATTGTTGATGATGCGTACTTTTTTCCATTGAATGGTTTTGGTTTAATTGCCAAAAATCAAGTATTCATAGTTGTGTAGGTTTATTTCTGGGTCATCTTTTCTGTTCCATTGATCCACCTTTCTGTTTCTATGTCAATACCATGAAGTTTTTATCACTATTGCTCTGTACTACAGCTTGAGATCAGGGATGGTGATACCTTCAGATGATCTGTTGTTGTACAGGATCATTTTGGAAATTCTGGATTTTTTGTTTCTCCATATGAAGTGGGAATTTTTCTTTCAAGGTCTGTAAAGAATTGTGTTTGCATTTTGGCACATTTTGGTGGGAATTGCATTGAATCTGTAGATTCCTTTTGGCAGAATGGCCGTTTTCACTATGTTAATCCTACCAATCTTTGAACATGGGAGATCTTTCCATCTTCTGATATCTTCTTCAACTTCTTCAGAGACTTGAAGGTTTTTTCAAACAGGTCTTTTACTTGCTTGGTTAGTTTCGCCCCAAGTTACTTTATGTTATTAGTGGCTATTGTGAAAGGTGTTGTTTCCCTGATTTCTTTTTCGGCCCTTTTGTCTTTGGTATATGGGAGGGCTTCTGATTTTTTTGAGTTAATTTTGTATCCAGCCACTTTGCTGAAGGTATTTATCAGTTGAAGGAGTTCTCTGGTTGAGATTTTGTGGTCACTCAGGTATGCAATCATATCATCTGTACAGAGTAAAACTTTGACCTCTTCCTTTCCAACTTGTATCTCCTTGACCTCCCTTACTGTTCTTATTGTTCTAGCTAGGACTTCAAGTATTATGTTGAAGAGATATGGAGACAATGGGCACACTTGACTTGTCCTTGATTTCAGTGGGATTGATTTAAGTTTCTCTCCATTGAGTTTGATGTTGGCTATAGGCTTGCTGTATATTGCCTTTACTATGTTTAGGTATGTGCATTGTGTCCCTGATCTCTTCAACTCTTTAAACATGAACAGGTGTTGGATTTTGTCAAACCCTTTTTCAGCATCTAAGGAAATGATCATGTGGTTTTTCTCCTTCCATTTGTTTATATGGTGGATTACATTGATGGATTTTCGTATATTGAACCATTCTTACATGCATGGGATAAAGCCTACTTGGTCATGGTGAATGACATCTTTTATGTCGTCTTTTGGATTCAGTGTGCAAGTATTTTATTGAGTATTTTTGCATCAATGTTCATAAGAGAGATAGTTCTGAAGTTTTCTTTTTTGTTGGGTCTTTGGTGGTTTATGTATGAAGGTGATTGTGGCTTCATAGAATGAGTTTGGTAAAGTTCCTTCTGTTTCTATTTTGTGGAATAATTTGAAGAGAATTGGAGTTAGCACTTCTTTGAAGGTCTGGTAGAATTCTGAGCTGAAACCATCTGGTCCAGGGTTTTTGTTGTTGTTGTTATCACTGCTTCAATTTCCTTGGGGTATATAGGACTGTTCAATCTTTCTAGCTGATCTTGACTTAATTTTGGTAGATGGAATCTATCAAGAAAGTTGTCCATTTCACTTAGACTTTCAAATTTTTTTACATATAAGCTTTTGTGGTACAATCTAATGACTGTTTGTATTTCCTCAGTGTCTGTAGTTATGTCCCCCTTTTCATTTCTGATTTGCTGGGTTGGATACTTTCTCTCTGCCTTTTAGTTATTTTGACTAAGGGTTTGTCTCTCTTGTTTATTTTCTCAAAGAACCATCTCTTGATTTCATTGATTCTTTGAGTAGTTTTGTTTGTTTCTAATTGATTGATTTCAGCCAAGAGTTTGATTATTTCCAGCCGTCTGCTCCTCTTGGGTGTATCTGCTTCTTTTTTTTTTTTTTTTTTTTTTCTAGGGTTTTCAGTTTGCTTGTATTAGATGTTACCAATTTCTTCTTGAAGGCACTGAGTGGTAAGAATTTTTCTGACACAGAGGACCTCTGAAAGGCTCTGCCCTGCAGACTATCAATGCAGATGCTGAGATTTTTGGGCAACCTTTGGGCAGAGTGCAGGGAATCTTAGGAAAGAAGTAGGAAACAGTAAGATCTGGAAAGGATAGGAACTCCACAAGGAGAGCATCAGAACCAAAAACTCTGAGCACAGGGGTCCTTCCTGAAACTCATACTCCAAGTAAGGACTATGTATGAAGATAACCTAAGACCCCTGCACAGATGTAGCCCATGGCAGTTCAGTATCCAAGTGGGTTCCATTGTAAGGAGAACAGGGACTGTCTCTGACATGAAGTGATTGGCCTGCTCTTTAATTACCTCCCCCTGAGGGGGAAGCAGCATTACCAGGACACAGAAGAAGGCAATACAGCCACTCCTGATGAGACCTAATTGACTAGGATCAGAAGAAAGGAAAAGAAGACCACCCTAACAGTGGACTTGGGGAGGGTCATGCATGTAGAGGGTGGAGGAAGGGAGGGATTGGGACCGGAGGAGGGAGGGAACCACAGGGAGGATACAAAGTAAATAAAGTGTAATTAATAAAGAATTTTTAAAAAAATTTTAAAAGGTAGAAAAAAAAAAAGAATTTTCCTCTGAGGACTGCTTTCTTTGTGTCCCATAAATTAGGGTATGTGTACCTTCATTTTCATTGAATTCTAGAAAGTCTTTAATTTCTTTCTTTTTTCATCCTTAACCCAGCTGTCATTGAGTATCAAGTTGTTCAGTTTCCATGTGCATGTAGGCTTTTTGCTATCTCTGTTATTTTTGAGGTCCAGCTGTAGTCCATGGTGGTCAGATAGAATGCAGGGGATTATTTCAATCTTCTTGTATCTGTTGAAGCTTGTTTTGTGAAGAACTATATGATCTATTTTGAAGAAGGTTCCATGAGGTGCTAAAAAGAAGGTATACTCTTTTGAGTTTGGTTGAAAAGTCATTTAGACATCTATTAGGTCCATTTGAGTTAGGGCTTCTGTAAGTGCCTTTATTTCCCTATTTGGTTTCTGTCTAGATAATCTGTCCCTTGGTGAGAGTGGGGTGTTGAAGTTTCCCACTATTAAGGTGTTGGGATCGAGGTATGATTTAAGCTTTAATAATGTTTCACTTACAAATGTAGGTACTCTTGTATTTGGGGCATAGATGTTCAGAATTGTGATGTCCTCTTCTTGGATTTTACCTTTGATGAGAATGTAGTGCCCTTCCACATCTTTTTTGAAAGTATCTTTTATTAGAATACCTACTCTAGCTTGTTTTCTGGGTCCATTTGCTTGAAAAACATTTTTCCAGCCCTTTACTCTGAGGTAGTGTTTATTTTTGTTGCATAGCTGTGTTTCTTGGATGCAGCAGAATGTTGGATCCTGTTTCTCCACCTATCCTGTTAGTCTGTGTCTTTTTATTGAAGAGTTGAGTCCATTGATATTGATAGATAATAGTGACCATTGAACATTATTTCCTATTATTGTGGAGTTGGTGGTGTTACTGTGATTCATTGCTTGTTTTCTTTCAATTTTTGTGGGGAAATTATCTGTATCGTATGTTTTCTTGAGTATAGTTGTTTTCGTTGGATTGGAAATTTTCTTCTGGAATCTTCTGTTAGGCTGGTTTACTGTTCAGATATTGCTTAAATTTAGTTTTGTCATGGAATATTTTGTTTTCTCCATCTATGTTGATTGAAAGCTTTGCAGGGTATAGTATTCTGGATTGGCATCTGCGGTCCCTTAAAGTCTGCATGAGTTGAAGTATCCATTAATTTTGGGGGTTGCAGATGAAGCCATGATGTCTTGATTCATGTTGGATGTGTTCTTTCACTGACCCCTAGCCATTTAGTTATCCATAGAATTCACTGTTTGTTCCTGGATTCTGCAGATCAGACTGGTCTTTCTCTGGTGTCTGGAGAAATCTTCAGGAAAATGAGGAGAGAGGTCCAGTGGTTTCAGCATGTACGTTGGTGTTTCAGCTGTACCTGTGGGAGGAAAGTCTGCAGGCGCAGAAGGACTAATGCAGGGTAGGATATAGCATGCATTTTGGGTGGAAGTGTGCCCTGAAGGACAAGATCCTGAAGAATGTAGAGGTCTTCAGTGTGAGAGAGGCATGCCTTGCAGGCACCGAGGGAGTTGCAGGAGCTTAAGGTATCTATCACAAGAGCTGTTGATGATTGCAGGTTCGGATTCCCTGAGTACATCTGTGGCCTACAGGCTACTGGTATTCTTCTCTAAATTGAGTTCCGGGAGTTATTTGCCTAAACTCCACTGGTAGATCCACAGAGCAGGAGCTTCAATGTCCTGTGAGGCCCTCTGTTTCCCACAGTGGATGTGTGGGTGAGAGGGTTCTGATGTCTGGCTGCTAGCTTAGAAGCACCCTGAATCTGGGGTTCTGTAGGCACTCAAAGGCACACTCACTCTCTACTAGGTCAAATTGAGAAGCACAGGTGTTCTTCCTGTTCTCTACTGGCTGGATTGGACCTGCTGAGTCAAATATGGCAGGTTGAGCTCAGTCAGCTCAGTAGTGCTACAGCCGTTGAGCTAGGGAGTCCAGCTGACGCTGCAGAACTGGGGTGTCCAGGTGCTTGCTAATAGGGCCTGGGGAGCCACTAAAGTGGTCCACAGACCCACAGACCCTAGGTGGCCCAAACACCTGGTAGACCTGTGTTTTTGCCGGTCTGCTGGACTTTGTTGGCTGTTCAGCTGGCTTTCTGCCACTGAGGGGTTGGATGGTCTGTACAGTCACTGGCTGGGAGGCCCTGTGGAGTCAGTATTGCTGCTTGCAGACATGGGGCCCAGGTTGTACTAAGGATCTCAGAGCTTGTGTTCTGGCAGGGAGGTCGCTCCACTGGGCGGGATCTCTGGAGAGGTAGGTGATCCCTGTGGTGGGAGCTCAGGAATAGGGTGCTTGGAGAGGCAGGGGCTCCTCAGACATGTGCTCTGAGGGATGGTATTCAGCAGGCAGGTACAGCTGCTTCTCGGTCCCCAGGCAGTAAGTTTTGGGCTCAGCTCCCTGGCACTGTGTGTAGGCTCCCCTAAGGAGAAGGGAGGCTCAGACAAGGGAGGGAAGTGCCCCTCTCCTTTCCCAGAGAAGTCTGAGCCTGATCTGAATCTCTAAGTGTTCTCTGCTTCTGTGGTGTTCCCTCTCTTTCAGAAAGAGAGGGAAAATTCTGGCTTTGATTGCCCTTCCACTCACCAATTTCGGAGATTCAGATCCTTCTCGAAAATGGTGCGTGATGTTCGCTGCCATCTTGGATCCCCCATAATGGGGTCTTTTAATGACATCTGTGAAATGTACACACATACCATTTTTACAGGATATAAAAATAATAATTTTAGTGATTCAGTATTTTGAAACAGGGAAGAGGAAAGGCTGAACTTCACCCTTTTTTCACATGACAGATTATGCATTATGCACAGTTGGACAAATCACTAAGGTTCTCAAATGCATGAAACAGTGCTCTTACCTCCCTGTGAGTTGAACATTGAGCTTGAGACAAACAGTGTTATGCACAGTAGGTACCTCCAAATCATTTGTGAGTTTAATCAGTTAAATATTGAGTTAAACTGCAAGTGTTGAAGACAGAATTATGAGCTGCATTTAAATTAACTCCAAAACCCACAAGAAAGTTTCTTTCCAAAAGTCTTCATTCTTGCAGTTCAAACCTTATAAAAAAGAGAAAGTTTAAAAGAAATTTTCTTTATCCTCACATATTTTTCTCTTATATAAAGTATCTTCTTTATGAAGGCTTAATAATTATCTGCAAATCCCAGTTTAAATTCCTTTGTGGTCAATTTGAAAACTTATTTGTAATTTTTTCAAGTGTAATTTTAGAGAACTTTAGAATCTACCTGATCCTTATTATCTTACTGAACAATAGTGACTCCACCTGCAGAAAACAACAAGTGAAATGAAAGCCAGACCACATGCTAAAATGAAGCAGGATTTAAAGGAACCTTTAAATGGATTTTAAATGCTTTAGATGGATTTTTTCTGGCTCTCAAGTGCTTTCATATATTCGATATTTCAACTTCATTAAAATGGAAAAGCACTTGAAAAAGCTCAATAGTCTATCCTTTATACCATAGTATGGAAACAACAAAACTTAATATTTTAAAATATTTTACTTCATGCTTGGAATAGTAAAAGGCAATAAGAAAAACCCAAGAACATGACTTCTACACCAATGCAAATCCACCATGGATAATTCATATGCAAAGGAAGAAGAAAATAAGCAAATTGGTATAGTTCTTGTCCTTACATGGTTTTCATATTTATTATAAAATACTAGAAAGTAAATGCATAAAATATTCATATTTAGAGATAAATGCAGGTTAAATAAGTATGTACAAAAAAGTAAGCAAGTTGAGATTTGTTATGGACTGTTGGTGACCATGGTAAATATTCCTGACTAGTAGACATCAGAGATGAGTTCTGAGTGATGTTTAATACAGCATACACTTTAATCTTTTTGACATAGTCAAATCCATGATCTCTTACGAGAGGATTTGAAGTTTAAGGATGAATTCATCCGATTTTTATTACTAAAATACCTCAGTTACCTCCAGTGATGATGAGATGAGTGATTGGCTTTCAAACACTGCAAATCATCATGCTTCATTATCCAATAATGCAATCAAGAGTTGCATGTGAACATTAAAATTGAATGTTTTGTTAACACTAAAAATTAAATTTTGATTTCAGGACCCATTTCAATTAGGTAAAATTTAAAATTGAGTATCCTAACATTTTAAAAGTTCAACCAAAACCTTCGGCTGATGTAATGGAAATTAGTCCACTGAGTAAGGTGGTCATACAGTTAGGTTCACAGAGCATTCTACTGGACAGAGTTCATCTAGCAGAATCATGACCCACTTGTTCTTTTCATCATCCGGTGTATTAGTTTCATTTCTGTTGTTATGATCAACAACAACAAAAACTGACAAAAGTGACTTACAGGAGAGTTTATTTTGGCTAATAGTTCCAAGCTGTAGTTCATCATGCCAGAAGTCAAAGCATCAAGGAGCTAAGGACAGCTGGTGCAATTGCATTCATAGAAAGCAGAAGACAGATAAATTAGTGCCCACATGTTTGCACTCAGCTCACCTTTTCTATTCTTATACATTTCAGGATCCTCTGACTATGGAATGGTGCGACCCACAGTGGGAGGGTCTTCATTCCTCAATTACGCTAATCAAGGTAATCCTCTACAAACATGCCCACAGCAAAACTGATTTAGACAACACCTGCCTGAGACCCTCTTCATGGGTGAGTAGAGATTGTGTCAAACTGACAATTAAAAATTTCACAACTGTATCACTGGACTATGACTAATTACATTAAGAAAAGATCTTTATATATACTGGATATTAGCCTTTTGTCAGATAAAGGGTTGGTGAAGATTCTTTCCCAATCTGTAGGCAGTCATTTTGTTTTGATGATGGTTACCTTTGCTTTGCAGAAGCTTTTCAGTTTCATGTGGTCCCATTTATTGATTGTTAATCTTAGAGCCTGTGCTGTTGGTGTTCTGTTCAGGAAGTTATCTCCTGTGCCAGTGAGTTCTAGGGTCTTCCCCACTTTTTCTTCTAACCGATTTAATGTGTCTGGTTTTATGTTGAGGTCTTTGATCCACTTGGACTTTAGTTTTGTGCAGGGTGATAAGTATGGATCTATTTGCATTTTTCTACATGTAGACATCCAGTTAAACCAGCACCATTTGTTGAAGATGCTATTTTTTTTCCATTGTATGGTTTTGGCATCTTTGTAGAAGATCAGGTGTCCATAAGTGTGTGGGTTTATTTCTGGGTCTTCTGTTCAGTTCCACTGATACACCATTCTGTTTCTATGCCAGTACCATGCAGGTTTTATTATTGTTGCTGTATAGTACAGATTAAGATCAGGGATGGAGATACCTCCAGAAGATCTTTTATTGTAGAGGATTGTTTTAGCAATTCTGCGTTTCTTGTTATTCCATATGAAGTTGAGAAATTTGAACACAGGGGTCTTCCCAGAGACTCATACTCCAACCAAGTACCATGCATGGAGATAACCTAGAACCCCTGCACAGATGTAGCCCATGGTAGTTTAGTGTCCAAGTTGGTCCCATAGTAATGGGAAGAGGGACTGCCTCTGACATAATCTGATTGGCCTGCTCTTTGATCACCTCTCCCTGAGGCGGGGAGCAGCCTTACCAGGCCACAAAAGATGACAATGCAGCCTCTCCTGATGAGATCTGATAGACTAAGAGCAGCAGGAAGGAGAGGAGGACCTCCCTTATCAGTGGAATTGGGGAGGGGCATTCGTGAAGAAGGGGGTAGAAGGGTGAGATTGGCAGGGGAGGAAGGGGAGTTATGGGGGACACAAAGTGAATAAAGTGTAATTAACAAAAAATTAAAAATAAAGAAGAGATAACAAGTATACTAAAGTAATTTTGTTTTGTTTTGTTTTGTTTTGTTTCAGTTCATTCAGAAGGAAAACTTATGCTGAAAAAATTTTGGATGTTTTCAGAAAATTTTATGGTACACCATATTCTCACTTACCTAATCAAAGATAATGTTCTAACCATTCTGATTAAAACATATTTCTTGTCATCACATTACAACCTACAATAAGCAGAAAGAACAGGGGTATGCTGGATTTTTTTTTCACGTTCATTTCTTTTCTAGCATTATATTAGAAAAAATATATTAGGATAATTATTCCTAAGTGTAGAATACTCAAATCCCAAATTTCTCATCTAGCCCAATTGTACAATGTTAAGCAGAATCTCTGATTAATCTAAATTTGAATAATCAAACTATTAATGTCTAAAGTTAAATTTAAGATCAATATGAGCCAAATTATTTATGTAGTTAATCTCTACCATGTTTCAGTTATATTCATGTTTTTTTAATTTTGTCTTTCTTATTTTAATGCTTTTTGTTAGCATATATGTCATTTAATATGACCCAACACAGAAGCTTCATTGTTAAAGAAGACAGGAATACTAATGATGGGAAAAGATCATCATGAGTGAGGTAATTCAGAAGCAGAAAGACATATATGGTGTATATTCACTTATAAGTGGGTATTATCCATATAATATAGGATAAACATCTTAAAATCTATAGTCCTAAAGAAGCTAAACAACAAGAAGGACGCTAGGGGAGATGCTTAGCCCTCATTCAGAAGGGCAAACAAGATAGACATCAGAAGTAGGAGAAGACAAGGCACAGGACAGGAGCCTTCCACAGAGGACCTCTGAAAGACTGTACTCACCAGGGTATCGAAGGAGATACTGAGACTCATAGCCAAACTTTGGGCAGAATACCAGAATCCCTTTGGAAGAAGAAAGAGACAGAAAGACTTAGAGGGAACAGAAACTCCACAAGGAGAACAACAGAGCCCCAAAACCTGGGCCTGGGAATCCTGCAGAGACCAATACTCCAACTAAGTACCAGGTATGGAGAGGACCTAGACCCCCTGTTCGGAGGAAGCCCATAGGCTGCTCAGTTTCCAAGTGCGTTCCTTAGTGAGGGGCACAGGGACTGTCTGACATGAACTCAGTAGCAGACTCTTTAATCACCTCATCCTGGGGGGTACAGCCTTGCCAGGCCACAGAGGAAGATGATGCAGCCAGACTTGGTGAGACCTGATAAGTTAGGGCCAGATAGAAGGGGAGGAGGTCCTCCCCTACCAGAAGGAAATGAGGGAGGGGGGTGCACAGGGGGTACAAAGTGAATAAATTGTAATAAATGAATAAATTGTAATAAATAAATAATATTTTAAAAAAATAGTAAGTAATTATTCTGTCTCTTACTTCAACAATGCTGCCATATAATGAAGAACTGTGAACTTAAGTGTTCCTGAAAGCCTGAAATTTAAACATTTAGGTCTTGTGAAACAAAATTATTAAAGCTTATGAGGTTATAAAAGATAAGTAAATTAAAGGTTCCCTTATTATTAAATGCAGGTTAAATAAGTATGTATTTGTGTAGAAAAATTAAACAAATGGTGATTTGTCATGGGCTATTTTGGCAACCATGGTGAGCATTTCTGAAAAGTAGACATTATTTATTCCTCAGATCTTCGTTTTCAGAAAAAAATATATATATGATTTTAAAAATATTTAAAATGTTCTTTCTTTTTTTTTGAATTTTATTTTTTTTCTTATCAGTTACATTTTATTAACTCTGTATCCCAGCCATGTCCCGCTCCCTCGTTCCTTTGAAATAATATCCTGACTTGAATTGCTTATTCAACTCCACAATATGTACTACAATATGTATGAAAGTTGACAATATGAATATGCAAATATGCACATAGGCAAGTATCAAAGTCATTTCTTGTATATAATAGTTTAAAGATTAAAGTCAAGCAAAGAAAGTAGCTTTTCATTACTGAAATTTAATGTGGACTAAGTGGCTGAGTAGTAAACTAAGATTAACAGAATTTTTGTATTACTAGTTATAAATCTCAGTAGGAAATATTCTGGAAAGCACACTACAAGTAAAATGTTACTGTTTAATTGTAAACAGTTTTTCCTTTCTTTTATTTATATTACATGTATTACATATAAAATTAATACTTTACATTTAAAAAATATTCAAATTATCCCCTCCTCTATTTCCTCCCTATAGCCCCTCCTAAATGTTCTCCCTTCAGCCCCTCTCATTGCTCCCAAGGTCAAATCGATAATCTCTTTCTCTGTGCTTATGTTTAATATACACAAAACACAAAATCACACACACAATATGGGGCTTACCTCAGCTCACACTTCTAGGTACAACTGTAAAAATGCATTTCTTATTGTGGTACATCTATACAATGGAATATTACTCAGCAATGAAAAATAAGGAAATCATGAAATTTGCAGGTAAATGGTGGGACCTGGAAAGGATCATCCTGAGTGAGTTGTCCCAGAAGCAAAAAGACACACACACGGTATATACTCACTCATATAGACATACAACATAGGACAAACCCACTAAAATCTGTGCATCTAAAGAAACTAAGCAAGAGAGAGGACTCTAACCAAAATGTTCAATCCCCATCCTGAAAGGCAAAGAGGATGGACATCAGAAGAAGAAGAAAACAGGAAACAACCTAGGAACCTGCTACAGAGGGCCTCTGAAAGCCAGAAGAAGTAAACAGGAATCAAACTAGGAACCTACCACAGAGGGCCTCTGAAAGCCTCTGCCCTGATGCTGAGCCTGATGGCCAA
This sequence comes from Psammomys obesus, assembly GCF_907164565.1. Classification (NCBI taxonomy): domain Eukaryota; kingdom Metazoa; phylum Chordata; class Mammalia; order Rodentia; family Muridae; genus Psammomys; species Psammomys obesus. The sequence continues at coordinate 4,522,510 of NW_026596433.1, read as the reverse complement.
CTGTCAGGCAGAGTGAATGAAATTTTATGTAAGAAGTGGGAAATAGTAAGAGCTGGAGAGGACAGGAACTCTACAAGGAGAGCAACAGAACAAGAAAATTTGAACACAGGGAACTTCCCAGAGACTCACACTCCATCCAAGGACTATTCATGGAGATAACCTAGAACCCCTTCACAGATGTAGCCCATGGCAGGTCAGTGTCCATTACCTAGTAATGGGAAGAGGGACTGCCTCTGACATAATCTGATTGGCCTGCTCTTTGATCCCCTCCCCCTGAGGGGGGAGCAGCCTTACCAGGCCACAGAAGAGGACAATGCAGCCACTTTTGATGAGAACTGATAGACTAAGATCAGAAAGGAGAGGAGAATCTCCCCTATCAGTGGACTTGGGGAGGGGCATGCATGCAGAAATGGGAGGGAGGGTGGGATCGGGAGGGGAGGAGGGAGGGGCTTATGGGGGGATACAAAATGAATAAAGTGTGATTAATAAAAAATAAAAAAAGTTAAAAAATGCATTTCTTTAGAGAAAGTATGATTTGACTCAGAGGGAAATAATTGAAACAATATTTAAAAGAAAATTTTCTCTAAAATGAGTCACCTTTAACTCCAAGTTTCATTTTTACACATGATATCACAGGAACCACATAATATAACACAGAAAAGACTATCAATCATTTAAAATGTTAGACCACTGCCACTCTAAAATGACTATATTGTAGTCAAGGTCATAAAATTCTGTTAATTTAATTTTTTAATTTTTAAAATTTATTTATTTTTCTTAGTTACAGTTTATTCACTTTGTATTCACTTTGTATCCTTCATCCCCCCCGAATTCTACCCACCCTCTCTCATCTCCTCCTATACCCCTCCACAAGTCCACAGAGGGCCTCTGAAAGACTCTACCCAGCAGAGTATCAAAACAGATGTTGAGACTCATAGCCAAACTTTGGGCAGAGTGTAGGGACTCTTAAGAAAAAAGGAAGAGATGAAAGACCTGGAGCAGAAAGGATCTCCACAAAGAGAGTAACAGAACAAAAATGTTTGGGCACAGGGATTTTTTTTTGAGACTGATACTCCAACCAAGGACCATGCATGGAGATAAACTAGAACCCATGCACCGATGTAGCCAATGTCAGCTCAGTCTCCAATCAGGTTTCTTCATAATGAGAACAGGGACTGTCCCTGACATGAGCTCATTGGCTGGCTCTTTGATCACCTCCCCCTGAGGGAGGAGCAGCCCAGCCAGGTCACAGAGAAAGACAATAGAGCCAATCCTGATGAAACCTGATAGGCTAGGGTCAGATGGAAAGGGAAGAGGACCTCACTTATTAGTGGACTTGGTGAGGGACATGGGAGGAGATGAGGGAGGGTGAGTAGGATTGGGAGGGTATGAGGGAAGGTGCTACAGATGGGATACAAAGTGAATAAACTGTAATTAATGAAAAAAGTAAGTAAATAAATAAAAAATAATAAATAAATAAATAAGAATAGCCACTGGTTTTTGAGTTGGTGGTGAAGCCTTGTTATACTGATTTTTTTTTGTTGGGTGTGTTCTTACCCTGACCTCTTGTCATCTGCTTGTCCATAAACTTTGCTGTTTGTTTTTGGAGTCTGTGCTTCAGACTGAGTCAGTCTGTCTCTGGCTCTAGCATCTCGAATATTCTTCAGGAAGATGAGAGACATCCACTGGTTCAAGAGTGGATGCTGGTCTTTTCAGCTGTAGTTAAGGGAAGAAGGTCGCATGTGTATGTGTGTAAGCACAAGAGTGTTCATGGAAGTGTACCTTGAAGGACAAGGTGCTAGAGCATGTAGATGCCTGGAAGGGTGGAGCTTAAGCACAGAAGGGGATGCTGGTGCTGTTCATGGATGCAATGTGCAGTGTCCTGAGCACCTAAGTGACCTACAGGCCTGACACACTGTCCTCCTGGTATTCAGATCTCTCTGGGCTACAGGAATTGTTTGCCTGGATTCCACTGGAGACCCACAGAACAGGGCCTTCCACGTTGTTAATGCTTTCCCAAGGATTCTGTGTTGCCCATGGTGGGGGCAGGGATCTGATGTCTGTCTGTTATCATAGAGGGGCCCTGGATCTGGGGGTTCTGCATGCATTCACCTGAAGGCACACTCGCTTGCTCCCAGGCCTAATTGGAAAGCACAGGGGATACCCCTGTTGTCTACTCAGATTTGGGCCCACAGGGGCAAATGAGAGCGTAGGAGATCTCTCGGCTCAGTGGTGTTCACTGTTTGTCTGCAGTGTAGGGGACCAGTATTTGGGGCAGAAGCCTCTGCCATCTCAGTCAAGGAACATTGGAGGCTCCTGCTAGGAATAGGTGCTGCCAGCTACAGCCACAGACCTGGCAGGTCCATACTGCCCCTGCCTCTGCACTCTTAGTCACAGAGCTCGGAGGCATGGAGGCTGAGAAGCTCATACTTGGGGCAATCACTGCCATCTCCACCGCGCAGGGAGGCCCATGCTTGGGTTAAGGGGAAGTGTAGGGTGGTTCAATATTCGCCACTCTCAGGCCGTGGAGATGTCCATAAATGACCTGGATCCAAACTATCCCAGCTCACGGGTTGTCCCCTCTCGCCCAGGAAGCCTCAGTGTTGTTGATGTTCTGCTTCAGCTGTCCCTCCACTCACCAATTTTGGGGTTTCAGATCGTGTGCCCCTCAGTTATGGTGCGCGCTGGTTGTTGCTATCTTAGATTCTCCTATTAATTTAAATTAGAAGCAGGTGATGAGATCATAATAACAGAGTAGGCACAGCGTGAATACATGTGTGCACCAAGCACTTAATCTAAGGAGGAAGCCAGGACCCACCAATATATCAGAAGTAGCAAACGGAAGAGCGATGCCAGAATATACGCATAGAAAGGACAAGTTGTGAGACGAAGATACCTGAAATGCCAAGAGGCCAATAGAGGCAACGAGAACGGTGGGAATATGATATGGGATATATGGGATAGAGTGTACCCAATATTTTGTTCTGTGGAGAATTGCCAACGTTTCTTTCAAGAGATAATCATATCATTTTTTCCTTTGAGACCTTCATAAAAATAAATAAATAAATAGATAGATAGATAGATAGATAAATAAATAAATAAATAAATAAATACATAAATAAATAAATAAAATACAACTATACACACTTCACACACACAAAATTGGCTGCTGCTGAGCCACGTTGGAAAGGAGTTCCCAAACCTAAGTAGGTTCAATTCCAGAAACACACCTGCTTCACTTGTCCAGATACAGATCCAAGCTCTCTGGGGGCACTGAGCCCAGCCATGCCTCAGGGAGCACAGTCATTACTACTCAGCCATGTTCTCACTGTGTGCCTTCACTCTAGGCACCAGCCAGCTACTAAAGAACTGGATCCACTCTGTCCTCAAACTTTTTCTCATTTTGCTTTTATGTGCAGTACAGCCTCATTCTTCCCTTCCTGGGGGCTTCACACACATCTGAACCATTAATGTGACTAACATGGCAGATGGGGTACCTATACCATGTGAACCAGTGGAAATATCATTCAGAATGCGGAATAGTGGTCCTTACATATCATTCTTTTTAAATTTTTTATTCTTATCATTTACTACAGCTTATTCAATTTGTATCCAAGATGTGACTCCCTCCCTTGTCTCCTCCCAATCCCACTATCCTTCCCTCTTCTCCCCAGATATCCCTTCCCTAGTCCACTGAGAAAGGGGGTCTTCCACCGTACTATTTGACTGTAGCTTATCAGGTCTCATCAGGACTGGCTGCATTGTCTTCCTCTGTGGCCTGGTAAGGCTGTAACCCCTACGGTGAGGTGATCAGAGATCCTGTCACTGAGTTCATGCCAGAGAAAGCACCTGCTCCTCCTATTAGGGACCCCACTTGGAGACTGAGTCTTAGCCAGGGTACAGGTCTTCTCCATGCATTCTCCATAGTTGAGGTATCAGTCTCTCAAATACTTCTCAGCTATTAAAACCAAGAAAATAATAAAATTTGCAAGCAAATGGTGGGAACTAGAAAAGATCATTTTGAGTGAGGTAACCAAGAAGCAGAAAGACATACATGGTATATGCTCATAAGTGGATATTAGCCATATAATACTAAAATTCTACATTCCTATACTAAAATCTATACTCCTAAAGAAGCTAAACAACAAGGAAGACCCTAGGGAAGATGTTCAATCCTCATTCGGAAGGAAAATACGATAGACATTGGAAGCAGGAGAAGACAGAACAGGACAGGAGCCTACCACAGATGGGCTCTGAAAGACTGTACTGATCAAGCTATCTAAGCAGATGCTGAGACTCATAGCCAAACTTTGGGCAGTGTGCAGGTAATCTTATGAAAGAAGGGGGAGATAAAAAGACCTGGAGAGGATAGGAGCTCCAAAAGGAGACCAATAGAGCCTTTCTAAATCTCTGCCCTTAACATCTCATTTCCAGGGCCACCGCACAGGTGCCCTTTATCATATAGCACTACTTAATCCAACAATCCATATCTAATGATAGATGCCCTCAGGTTAAGTGATGTCACTCACTTGATGCCAGAATTGGTATACATCACCCAGCCAATGAGCTTGTATCCACATTATGAAGCAAATCTACTTACAGAACAAGTTCCCATGAATTCTGGAAAAATTAAATCCAAACAAGACAACATCAAGGCATATTACAGTCAAACTGTCATAACTTAGAGTCAATGAGAAGTTCTTCAAATGAAAGAGTGATACCTAAGCAAGCCCTAGTCCTGACAGAAAAAATTAAGTGCCAAAGAGAAAAAGAACCAGATTGTGTTCTGAAAAACTGTCCTTTGGATATGAAGAACTGATAAAGAAGTTCTTAGGCAAAAGCTGTGGAGTTCACCTGCAAAGGAACGATTCTACAGGAAATACTAGAGAGTGTACCTTATGATGAAATTAAAGACTCTGTTTCAGAACATTAAAATATATGAATATATAAACTCATTTTGAAAATTAGGTTTTACATTTAAACAGACTTTTCTGGCACTGTATGTGTGATATGTAAGTCATATTTAGAATTTGAAGGTTAAGAGATAAAATCATTGATGATATTAATAGTCACAAGGATGTCTTAGAGGAATAGACAATATAGAATGATTCAAATTATATGTTTAGAAAAAAATGTGAGTGAAATGAGTTGAGCTATAGAAACATTTTATGTAATCAGTGTCATTAATTTAACATATCTTCTTACATTAGAAGATGCCTTATAATAAAGGCTTATGGTTACTAAAGACCATAGATTTCTACTTACAGTGGGTATACAAAAGAGAAGACACAGGGTAGCAAACCACTTCACTGGAGAAAAGCATATAATAACAAAGGCATCAAGAACAAAGGAAAGCCTTAAAAGAGCCAAACCAACAATCTGAACAATTTGCCCTGGCGCTGATCCTTTAGTTAAGAGTTGAGATTCAAAAGAATTCATTTTTATTCTGACTTAGAAAAGCAGCATTGGCACCATAAAAGCAGCATTGGACTCTTAAAACTTATAGAATGAAAATCACTTTATATTGGCTCTCCACATAAGACAATTTTAAAGGTCATTGGAAGTCTTGAATACCTTTTTAGAATATTGTGTTCTTTGAGAAAATCACTTAATGTATTGGATTTCCAAATGAGAATTTTGCTCCATATCTTTATGAAGAATGCAGCATAATTTAAGTTTTCCATTCTGTGAGACTTAAATAAGCTTAATTTTTATTAAAGAATTTAGTGTTTTCACTTGAAAAATAGTATTTTAAAGTATGAAAAAATGTTTTTGATTGATTACAGAGAACATTTAATGATTTTTGGAAATGCAGGAACACTGACTGAAACATGCTTAAAATCCTACAACTTCTTCCAGGCCTAAGCCTTAACACAAATTGTTCTGTGTTTATCACCTAAATTATACTGCAAGGGAACTGACACTGGAAACCTTCCTTTTTCCTCTTTCAACATTTCACCTTACCAGATGGAGCTCTTTACCTTGATCTTTTCTAGTTCCCACCATTTGCCTGCAAATTTCATGATTTTCTTGGAAAAAAAGGCCACCATCTTGATCTTAAACCACTATTTTGTGTGTTTGTTTTTAAAGAATCTTATGGGTTTTTTTTGAAGAGAAAAGGGTTTATTTGGTTTACACTTTCAGTCACAGTCCATCATTCACGGAAGTCATGGAGCAGAGCAGGAAGCACTGCTTCCTAGCTTGATATCTCACTAACTCACAGGCCCATGTTTAGACAGCTTGTTTACACAGGACAACACCTAGCCTAAGGGTGGTGCTGCCCATAGTGGGGTAGGTCTTCCGACATCAATAAACAATCAAGATAGCCTCCCACACTCATGCACATAGGCCAATCTGATACAGAAAAGTTTTCAATGGAGTGTGAAGAATCAATCAAAATTAATTAGTACAAAAATTAACTTCAATAAAAAGTTACTTGAAATAAAAATATACTGTAGTGGTAAGTTTGCAAAAAGCCACCTGTGCCAAAGATTAACATGCCAAAAATTACAAAATCATCACTGTGGACATCATCATCATCATCATCATCATCATCATCATCATCATCATCATCATTTTCAGTAGCAGCAGCAGGATCTCATCTGGGCCAGCTTGATCCTGAACTCCCAAGTGACTGAGGTTAGCCTTGACCTTTTGATTCTCCTGATTTCATCTTCCAAGTTCTGGGATTACAAGCATGTTACATCATGTCTGGCTCTAATTTTGTTATTACTGCTCTGATTAGAAAAAGTAATCTTTTACATAGATTTTTAGAATTTCAATCTTTAAAATGTTTTACACTTCAAAAGCAGCTTTGGTTTGTTTGTTTACAGTTTTATCCCTTCTTACTGAAATAGATCTTTTTGCACATAAAATATCCTGATTGTGGCTTCTCCTCCCTCTTCTCTTTCCATTTCCTCTTCTCCCCTTCTCCTCCTCCACACCCATTTGTAGCCATTCCCTTTCTGGCTCTGATTAGAAAACAAGCAGGCTTCTACTGGAAAATAATAAAATAAGATAAAATAAACACTATCATATCAAAGCTAGGTAGGACAAGCAGAAAGAAAAGAAATCAAGAGAAGGCACAGAAGTCCTATAAAAACACTAAACTGGAGACCATAGTGTATATGCAGAGGACCTAGAACAGACCTGGGTAGGCCCTGACCTTGATGCCTCAGTCTCTGTGAGTTCATATGAGCTTTAATCACTTTGATTTAGAGAGCCTTATTGTCTTAGTGTCCTCCAAATAATAGGAAAGACAGAATCCGAACATGCCATCTTTTGTCACCAAATGAAGCTCCCAGTACCAAAATTGGGTTACATCTAATTGAGTTATTAGCCAAAGGGGTCATGTGGGAACTCCCAAACAACTCATGCTGTTGCCGAGTCAGTACCTACACAACTCAATGAACATAGAGAAATCCAGATAATACCTACATAGAACTTTCACCGATAGTATTTTTGTCACAAGAAGGTACTCCGAATGCTACTGAAAAATAAACAGAAAGGATCTTTATGTAACCCACTAAAAGGGCAATAAATAATAACAATGCACATAGATAGAAACAGAAAAAACCTTGAAGCACAAAATAAACACACACATATTTAAACTTAATAACTGAATTTTAATTTCTTTCAATATTATACTTAATTCTCTATGAATTTCCCAAAATGTGAGTGATAAATATACAAGAAGAAACATAATTCAATGAACAAAGAGGCAATACAGTGAGAAACCTTTAACATGGAAATAGAGGAAACAGGGAACAAAAGATACTCATTACCCCGAGTTGCTAGGCCACAGAGGAGAACATGGCAGCCAGTCCTGAAGGTACTTGATAAGCAAGGGTCAGATGGAAGGGGAAGAGGTCCTCCCCTATCAGTGGATTTAGAGAGAGGCAGGGAGGAGATGATGGAGGGAGCATGGGATTGGGAGGGAATGAGGAAGGAAGCTACAGATGGGATACAAAGTAAATAACCTGTAATTAATATAAAAAATTAATAAAAAATGCTCTGAAATTTTCCTTTATTCATTATATATCCCAGTTGAAACCCCCTCCCTCAGCTTCCCCAGTCCCACCTCCTTCCCTCTACCCCCTATCCACTTCCCCTAGTCCACTGAAAGGGGGAGTTCTCCACTATTGCCATCTGTCCATAGCTTGTTAAGTCTCATCAGGATTGCCTGGATCCTATTCCTCCGTGACTCGGAAAGGCTGCATGACCAGGAGCTAGGGATCAAAGAGCAGGCAACTGAGTTCATTACAGAGGAATCCCTGGCTACCTTTCCTCAGAGATTCACATGGAGACCGAGATGCCAATCGGCTAAATCAGAGCAAGAGCTCTAGGTCCTGTCCCTGCATGGTCCTCCTTTGGTGCATCAGTCTCTGCAGGGCTCCATGGGTGCAGATCTTTTTAGTTTTGTTATTCTCCTGTCCCCTCCATGGCTCTCTATTCCCATGCCTCTCTTCCTCCATAAGACTCCCTGTTCTCTTCCCAAAATTTGACCCTGTAAATCTCGGACCCAAGCACAGTAAGACAAACATAGCCCTTCCTCGTGGGACACTTGCTAAATAAACTTATCACATATTACAATGGTCATTTATGTGTGTTAGATTGATTAGGTTGAGGAATTTTCTATAGCTACTAAAGTAACCTTTCTGAGCACAGCTTATGGTGCATTGATAGAAGAATTTAGTGGTTGGTTGGTAGAATAGCTAAAGATCCACTCAATCTCTTGTCTATGGGAAGCCCCAGAGCTGCCCTGGATACACCAAAGTGGCACACAAAGTGATTACTCTTTATTCTCCTCTTGATCTTACACGCCTGTCTTCTCCTGTCTACAGTCATTGATTTCCTTCATGTGCCTTTAGACTTTGGTAAACTCCAGGATCAATGAGAAACCCTGCCACAAAAAAAAAAAAAATAGTTGGGAAGTGATGTGATTAAAGAAAGCATCTTGTGTTGATCTCTGGTCCACATTCAAAATACAATGTGCAAGTTTTGTATGTGTGCGCATACATTCATACACACACAGACACACACACGCACAAACATATACCCTGTGCACCTTCGAAATCAAAGGCAAAAATCCCTCCCCCCCGCGGAATGTGTCAGGTATAGTAGTATCAATCTGTAGTCTTAGCACTGAGGGTACGATCAGAGAATCAAGTTTGAGATGAGCCTCAGCTACATGGGAGTTTTATGCCAGCCTGAGTGGCACAGAGAGACTATCTCAAAAAGAAAAAGAAAGGCCCAGAAATATCAATACAAAAAGTGGCATGTGCAACATCTTTTAAGCGAAACAGTTGAGATCTTTTCATAATTGGCCAAGGATTCAAAAGCAGATAACAATAAATTTTTCAGTGTAGATATTTCAGATTGATATCTCAGAAAGCTCTCGAATGATAAAATAACCCAAAAGCAGTCAGAGAGAAAATATTACTTTCAAAAAATTGACACTATACTGGCAAGTGCCTTCTAAAAGTTTAACAGTTGATTTCTCTCAACTGTACAGAGAAGAAAGCTACTATCAATCAAGAATTCAATATTCAGCAGAAGTGTCTTTATGGAATCTAGGGAAGGCAAAGTTCAGACTATATTCAAAATGGAAGAAGAACAAAATAATCTATCAATTTTAAGCCACGAAAAAAATGAGAGAAAAATAATCATGCTGAATAAGGACGAAACCAAAATATAAACTAAGTAAGCAGTAAGAAATCAGAACACGAATTAATAAAAGTGGACTTAATGTTTAAAAATATACTTTTGGAGAAAATTAAATTTACTGGAAATTTATTGGTACAGGTTTATGTAAGGGTTTTATATGTTTCTGTGTGAATATGAACCAGAAGAAGGAAAAATTTAACAGAAAAAAACATGTACTAAGTATTGTAAAACCATAACTGGAAGTATTTAAGACTTTTTCATATTAATAAGTGAACAAGAAGCATCATGACACTAAAGTTGCATTCATTAGAAAATTTTCTAAAAGAAAAGGAAAACAGATTGACAGAAACATATCCAAAGTCCTCATGAAAATTTTTTTCACATGGATTTTATTTATTTATATTATTATAAATAAACTACATACAGTAGTAATAGTTATGAAACAATCAGAAAAGCCATAGGTAAAAACTGCATTCAAACTTAGAGCTCATCAACATACTGCTATTTGATAATGTAAGAAGCTTTTTTAAAGGCTCAAACTACAAAAGGCTGTATAATGTATTAAAATATTAAGTATACAAAAGTGTTCTCTTAATGTGTTTTATTTTAATAGAAATAATACAAAAAGAAGTAAGCTAATCTTGCACTGATTAAAAGGTTTTAAATAATATTACATAAAGCAACTAAAATGTATTTGCTACTGAGTAGACGGAGAAGTGAAACCCACTTTTAAAAATGTGTGTACAGCATAGTGCATAGACCTGTGCACATTTTATATTCTAGTACTAGTTCTCCTAACAGAATTTCCTACAGAAAATGTTGCATGTTTCCAGAAAAGTTTACAGAAATTTCGAATAGCATTCATCAGATAGATCCACACTGGACACAAACCAAACATCTATTTATTTCTTGCTTTGAATGGAATACTACACAGGTGCTGATAAACAACCACTCTGGAAATCAATCTGGCACTTTCTCAGACAACTAGGAATAGCGCTTCCTCAAGATCAAGCCATACCACTCCTAGGCATATATCCAAAAGAGGCTCAAGTACACAATAAGGACATTTGCTCAACCATGATTCTAGCAGCTTTATTTGTAATAGCCAGAAGCTGGAAACAACCCAGATGCCCCTCAACTGAAGAATGGATACAGAAATTGTGGTACAGCTACACAATGGAATATTACTCAGCAATGAAAAACAAGGAAATCATGAAATATGCAGGTCAATGGTGAGAACTGGAAAGGATCATCCTGAGTAAGCTGTTCCAGAAGCAGAAAGACACACACGGTATATACTCACTCATATAGATATATAATATAGGATAAACCTACTAAAATCTGTACATCTAAAGAAACTAATCAAGAGGGAGGACTCTGACTAAATATTCAATCCCCATCCTGAAAGACAAAGAGGATGGACATCAGAAGAAGAAAACAGGAAACAAGTTAGGAACCTGCCAAAAAGGGCCTCTGAAAGGCTCTGCCCTACAGACTATCAAAGCAGATGCTAAGACTTATAGCCAACTGTTGGGCAGAGTGCATGGAATCTTATGGAAAAAGTAGGAAATAGTAAGATCTGGAGAGGACAGGAGCTCCACAAGAAGAGCAACAGAACCAGAAAATTTGAACACAGGGGTCTTTCCGGATACTTATTCTCCAACCAAGTACCAGGCATGGAGATAACCTAGAACCTCTGTACAGATGTAGCCCATGGCAGTTCAGTGTCCAAGTTGGTCCCATAGTAATGGGAAAAGGGACTGCCTCTGACATAAACCGATTGGCCTGCTCTTTGATCACCTCCCCCTGAAGGGGGATCAGCCTTACCAGGCCACAGAAGATGACAATGCAGCCACTCCTGATGAGATCTGATAGACTAGGATCAGAAGGAAGGAGAGGAAGACCTCCCCTATCAGTGGACTTGGGGAGGAGCATGCATGAAGAAGAGGGAGGGAAGGTGGGATTAGAAGGGGAGGAGGGAGGAGTTTATGGAAAATACAAAGTGAATAAAATGTAATTAATAAAAGTAAAAAAAATTAAGTGAAAATCACAAATATTGAGGTAGATAATATAAATGATTATTGGCCAAAAACCAAGGTATAAACTAATGTATTCATATTTAGATGTCTTTCTTATAATGTCTAAAATCAGACAGTTAGGTACCATACCAATCATGTTTAGCATACCTGAAGTAGTATGTGTTTCAATAGTCAAGACACATTGATCGCTGAACATGTGTGAGAAAGCCATAATACAGGCCACTTGGACAGGATAAAGCTGTCTTTTTTTAAATATTTTTATTTTTAAATAATTTTATACATTCACTCATATCCCAGCTGTAGCTCTCTCCCTCCTTCCCTCCCAATCCTCCCCTCCCTCCCTCATCTTCCTGCCCCCTTCTGAGTCCACTGAGAGAGGGGTTTCCTCTTCTCCTTCCATCTGGCCCTAGCTTATCAGGAATCTTCAGAATGGTTGCAATTTCCTTATCTGTGGCCTAGCAAGGCTGCTTCTCCCTCGGGGGTCGGGGGGGAGTTCAATGAGCCAGACATTGAGTTCATGTCAGAAACAATTCCTGTCCCCCTTAATAGGGAACAGACTTGGTTACTGAGCTACCATGGGCTATGTCTGAGCAGGGGTTGTAGGTTATTTCCACGCATGGTCCTTGGTTGGATAAACAGTCTCAGAGAAGACCCCTGTGCCTAGATATATTTGGACCTTGTGGGACTCCCTGTCCCCTCTAGGTTATACTAATTCATCCTTCCTTCACATGATTCCCTGCACTCTGCTGAAGGTTTGGTTATAGGTCTCAGCATCTGCTTTGATTCACTGCTAGATAGAGTCTTTCAGAGGCCCTCTGTGGTAGGCTACTGTCCTCTCCAGGTCATACTAACTCCCCCTTCTTTTATGTGATTCCCTGCACTCTGCTAAAAGTTTGGTTTTCAGTTGCAGTATCTGCTTTGATACACTGCTAGGTAGAGTCTTTCAGAGGCCCTCTCCAGGGCCTGTCCTGTTACTTGTTTTCTCCTACTTCCAATGTCCAACTGCTTTGTCTTTCTAGATGAGGATTGATCATCTTACCCCTGTTCCTCTTTCTTGTTTATCTTCTTTAGGTGTACATATTTAAGTATGTTTATCCTATCTTATAGGTCTAGTATCCACTTATAAGTGAGTAAATACCATGTGTCTCTTTCTGCTCCTGGGATATCTCACTCAGGATGTTTTTGTTGTTGTTGTTGTTTTTGTTTGTTTTATGTTTTCGGGTATTTTTGGTTTTTTTGTTTGTTTGTTTGTTTTTGTCACAGTGGTGGTTGCTTAGGGACACATTTCATTACCTATCTTCAACTGTAATTTGTGTTTATATATACACAAGTGAGTGTTAAGTACCTTTCACATATGAAAGAAATAAGGAACCACTAACGTAATTTCAGTCTTTTGTAGATGTGATGTCTCTGAGGATGAGGATGTTTTTAGTGTTTAGGGGTGGAGAGTAAACACAATCTATTAAATAGTCTTTACATGGCAATAAAAAAAGAGAAAAATGTCCCTCCTCCAAACCATTTAGTCCAAGATACAATATTTCAACCATGAGTACACTGAGCAGTCAACCTGATAGAGATAAAAGAAAATATTTTCATGCTCAACAAATATTTCTCACTGTTGACTAAATGTTAAGTCCTTTCCTTGTGGGCTACAAGGAAAGAGCTCAAATTCTGCAAATAATCAAGCACTTTAGCCTGTGCTATAAGGGCTTGATAAACAGAACCTGTCTACATTAAGAAAGCAACAGATTTTCCTGGAATTATTCAAAGCTGTCAACATATCATCAAAAAATGACCATATAATGAGCTTCTTGCTTTTATAAAACTTTCGGGCATAAGTTCATTCTGACTTTAAAATATTGTAAAAATTAACTACTAACAGATTTAGAGTGTCTGGTTGTCTATTAAGGTCTTTAATCCACTTGGATTTGACTTTTGTGCAGCGTGATAAGTATGGATCTATTTCCTTTTTTTTACATGTAGACATCCAGTTAGACCAGCACCATTTGTTAAAGAGGCTATCTTATAATCCTTTGTATGTTGTCTACTTCTTTGTCAAAATTTAGCTCTCCAGAAGTGTGTGAATTTATTTCTGGGTCTTCAATTTGATTCCTTTGATCTACCAGTCTGTTCCTATGCTAGTACCATGCTGTTTTTATTACTGTTGCTCTATAGGACAGCTTGAGATCAAGAATGGAGACACTTCCAGTTCTTTTATTGTACAAAATTGTTTTAGGTATTCTGGGGTTTTTGTTATTCCATATGAAGTTGAGAATTGTTCTATTGAGGTCTGTAAAGAATTGTGTTGCTATTTTGATGAGAATTGAACTAAATTTGTAGATTTATTTTTGTAGGATTTTTACTATGTTAATTCTACTGATCCATTGCATAGGAGATCTTTCCATCTTCTGATATTTCTTTCAATTTCTTTCTTCAGAGACTTGAACTTTACCTACCACAGATATCCTCTAAAAGATTCTACCCAGCAGGGGATTGAAGTAGGTACACAGACACATAGCTAGTCTTTGGACAGAGCACAGAGAGTATTATGGGAGAAGGGGGCTACAGAAGGACCCAGAGGGGACAGGAGCCTCACAAGGAGACCAACCAAGCTAAAAAATCTGGCCCCAGGGAGGAATGCAGAGACTTATGCATCCACCAAAGATCATGCATAGAAAGGACCGAGACTCCTGTTCAGATGTAACCCATAGACACCTCAGTTTCTTTGTGGGTGCTCTAGTAAGGGGAGAAGAGACAGTCTCTGAAGTAAACTCAGTTGCCTGCTCCTTGATCACTTCTCCCTGGTGGGGTGACCTAGCCAGACCACAGGAGGAAGATCCAGACAGTCCTGTTAAGACCTGATAGGCTAGGATCAGACAGTAAGGGAGGAGGACTTTCCCTATCAGTGGACTAGGGGAGAGGGATAAGGAAGGGAGAGAGAGTGAGGGTGGACCAGGAGGAAATGAGGGAGGGGGGCTACAACCTGGATACAGAGTGAATAAATTGTAAATAAATTAACAACTACATACATTATACATGGGATAGTGTTTTAACTTGTGGCTATATCAGTCTTCATCTTCAATCTTAAATATCACCAGTGCATAAAAGGATATGGGAAGATGGCTTAAGAGAGTAAACTGCTTTTAGAAAGTAAATAAATTACAGCTTGAAAGGAATACACACTTTCGTCAGAGGGTGAAGCATGTGGGCATTGCAATACATGAATTAGGTCTTAGAAACACATGCTCTGGGACAGTGGTTGAGTTCTTGGCTTGAACGTTTATCCAGAGCTTGTAAAATATGGCCATGAAATTAATAACAATAATGTTGAATAAAGTTCAGCTGATAATTTTAAAAATAATGCAATTTGGGACTGCAGATACAGCTCAATGATTACAAAGACTTGCTGTCCTTGCAGAGGACCTGGGTTGAATTCCCAGCATACTTTCTGGCCTCCATCTTCTCTAGGCATGTATGTAGTGTACATACTGCAGGCAAACACACACATTCACTTAAAATTAAAAATACATATTTTAAAAAAATTCTAACTTTAGTTGGTCAAATTTTTAGTTTAAATAATTGGTGAGTAATTACTTTAAACAAAATTTGCATGGTTATCTATGTATTTGTAGTTTGGGGATTACTGGGGCCACACCAAAACTGTATGACACTGCTGATGTTCAAATATCTGTTATATATATATATACTATATATATATATATATATATATATATATATATATATATATAACATTAGATATTTAATCTACTGCTAGAACTGCAAAGATTATTCCATAGCCTTTGAAAAACAGTATTGCCAATGTACCAATGTACCAAAAGTACATTTTCTCTAACTATACATAAAAATGTAAATAAAATTAAATATGCAAGATGCACATATGAATATTTATTTATAACTATTTATAAAGTTATTTATATTTATTTATATAATATTATTTATAACTTCTGAAGTGTAGTTTTTGGCTTTTAGTCAGATGACACCAGACATGGTACAAAAGGTAAATCATAAATCCTAAGTCAAGATAACAGAGAATAAAATGATAAAACTCTCATAAGGCTAACTGAAGGCTGCAGAGATGGTTCAGCAAGTGACAGTACTTGCCGCCAAAGCACAAGAATCTGAGTCTGATTCCAGAAAGTCTCACTGTGGAAAGAGAGAACCAACTCCTGCAAGACGTCCTTTGATATTTACAGTAGTGTTATGATATCCATGTGCATGCTGACAAACAAAATACAAGCAGAAATAATAAAATTAAAGAGATAAATTGGATTTCTCACAATTTAATTTTATGTCATCAATATTTATTGCATCTACTGCGATTATGACAAATGTTAAAAAGTCTAATAAATGAAATTATCTTTACTACTATAGAGAAATACAAACAACATATATAGAGGTATGTGGATTTCAGGTAGCATACTTCCATATGGCTTTTGAAGACTTTATTTACTGGTAACAGTCAGGCAGAGGTCTTAAGAAGTATAGAAAAAGTTTCTATGAGTAAAAGTAGAGTAACAAAAGGGGTATGTAGCAGGAAAGTGGTTGGTATGTAAGTTTTTAAGACGTTTAAGACAGGCTTGAGCAATGGAGAGCAATGAGTGGAAGGAGAGTGAAAGACTTATGACAGCAAGATATTAAATACCTCTTCAAATTCGTTTAAAAATATTAGTCTTTCTTCTGCCCCTATAAAACTCTGAGGCTGTGTAATATATTAAGAAGTGATATATATATATATATATATATATATATATATATATATATATACTATAGAATATATATATAGTATAGTATAGTATACTATATATATTATACTATACTATATATACTATACTATATATATTATATATATAATATGTATAGTAGTATACTATATAGTATATATACATATATAATATATATAGTATACTATACTATTATATATATATAATCTCCAATTTTGTATTATATATATACTACATATATATGTATATATATACATATATATAAAGTAAACATATTAATTAAAACAAGATAAATTGCAATTTCATTCTTTGTTACAAATATTTTTTAAAAAGCTATCATGTAAGGCTGGAGAGATGCTCAGTGTTTAAGAGCACCTGCTGCTCTGCCAGAGGACCTACCTTTTGTTGTCCGCACCCATTATGAGAAGCTCACAAGCATTCATAAATACAGCTCCAAGGCATCTGGTAACCTTTCTGTGCCTCTATAGACACCTACACTTACACATGCATTCACCCAGATATATGAGTAAATTCATGCTCACAACTAACAATAAAATCTCCTGAGAAAGAAAGAAAGAAAGAAAGAAAGAAAGAAAGAAAGAAAGAAAGAAAGAAAGAAAGAGAAAGAAAAAACCTTTTATATGGCACATTCTGTGGTTTACTTTGAACATTTACAAGTTCAAAGTAAAGAACATTATTTACCACTATGAAATGTAAATATACAGCTTCTATCAATCCTAAACTAAAATCAATTCCCACTGATCAAAAATGGGAGTATTAAAACACCAAAAAAAAAAACAAAAAAAAAAAGGAAGTTCAAGCTCTGGGAGTGGGAGCAAGGGAGGAAAGGGAAGAGATGGGGCTATTGTTTTCGTTTAGCAATTTCATTTTTATTTATACACCTAAAATCTACTCACTGTTCCATCACCTTTTTGTTTTAACAAAACAAAAGTTATTGTAAACTGTGAAAACTTTAGAGATTTTCCTGTGTGACATTACATAATAAAGAACATTTAATGTTATGCATAACGTTGCCTGAATGATTTAGTGGAGCAAATTGTATAGCAGCCAGAATAAGTTCTTAAAAAAAAAAAAAAAAAAAAAAAAAAAAAAAAAAAAAAAAAGCAGAGCAAAAGGGGATTGCTGGAATTTTTTTGCATTTCTGATTGCTCTTGATCAGGCACCAGCAAATATATTTTCAGCTCAGAACACCTTTTTCTGAGCTTACTCTTGGAACATGAAAGTTAAAGTGAGGCATAACTGCCCTGCTTTTTTTCTTTCTATAAGACTGAAACCCAGAACCCATGAAAATGCCACCCCATTGTGATAGCTCTCCTCCAAAGTAAGGACAGAATTTCTTTGACACTTTTCTATTCTGAACAATTATCTTCTTCAGAATTTGAAATCATTTCTATTTTAGGAAGAAGATGAAAGCACCCCACTTTTCTGCATCTTTCCTGGAAATACTGGAATAACGTTGTATTATCATCTCCCAACCTTATTCCCTGCCTTGGGTTGATACAATTCATGTATCTTTTACATGGCTCTAAGATAATTAGAAAACACATTCCCAGTGGCAGTGGAAAGTATCAGGAATATATGCAGGTAGCCATGGTGTAAGAACACATAAATGAGTAGAGATACACAATGTCCTCTCCTATGAGTTTGCAAGTGAATCTCTATTGGACCATAGGCTGAACGGCCATACCTCTCTGGCTTGGATGTAGCAAGTAGAAGGTAGGCCTCACTGATTCTTGGATCAAAATAAGAAGCTGAGGTCATAGACTAAGGCTGTTTATAATGATATCAGTTTTAAAGTATTTTTATAAGAAAACTATAGTTCTTTTGTAATGACAAATTAGTCACAGAAAGCTTAAAATCTCTAAAATTATATGATTATAATGCCTACCTTAATTACTCTTCAGATTTTATTAGACAAGAAGTGACCCATCTCATTTTAAATTATTCAAACACTTCTCCCTATCAATTTGTTGGGGTTTTTTTTTTCTATTTTTGAAGCTGTTTCCAATCCAATTTTCATTTGCAGCAAAATATTCTACTTTGTAGCCCAGACCATTTAAATAAAAAAAGTGATGACAGTTAAATTAAATCATCCATAATTGAGATTTCTAATTATTCTCTATTTTCCATAGAATAAAACTGATTAATTTTTGCATAGGATGCAAGGTACATTGTTAATGTTTACCTGGGTATAATTCTAAATTCAACTCCCATTACTTCATTATGGAAAAATCCCCCAAAACTTTTAAATTTAATGTTTCTAAAAATAGTCTTCCTGTAATTTCAGAAAAGGATATTGATCTTTTGTTTTTCTGAGGAAAAGATTTTTTTTTCTAGTTTTTCATATTCTTTTAAATTTTTAAAAATTCTTTAATGTTATTTACAGTTTATTCACTTTGTATCCCAGCTGTAGCCTCCTCCCTCATTCCCTACTAATCCCACTCTCCTTCCTTCATCTCCTCCCATGTCCCTCTCCAATTTCACTACTTGGGGAGGTCCCCCTCCCCATCCATCTAACCTTAGCCTATCAGGTCTCATCAGGACTGGCTGCATTGTCTTCTTCTGTGGCCTGATAAGGCTGTTTCCCCCTTAGGGGGAGGTGATCAAAGAGTCAGCCACTCATGTCTGATACAAGCCCTGTTCCCCTTACTAGGATTCCCACTTTGAGGCTGAGCTGCCATGGGCTACATCTATGCAGGCATCCTAGATTACCTCTATGCATGGTTGTTGTTTAGAGTATCAGTCTCAGAAAAGACACCTGTGCCCAGGTTTCTTGGTTCTGTTGCTCTCCTTGTGGAGCTCCTGTCCCCTCCAGGTCTTTCTATCTCCCCCTCCTTTCATAGGTCTCCCCACACTCTGCCCAAAGTTTGGCTGGGAGTCTCAGCATCTGCTTTGAAATGACCCTGAGATTTCACCTTTCACCCATCAGAATGGCTAAGATAAAAATCTCAAGTGACAATACTTGCTGGAGAGGACATGGAGAAAGGGGAACCATCTTCTACTGCTTGTGGGAATGTAAACGTGTACAAACACTTTGAAAATCAATCTAGCACTTCCTCAAGATCCACCTATACCACTCCTAGGCATATATCTAAAATATGCTCAAGTACACAACAAGGACATTTGCTCAACCATATTCATAGAAGCTTTATTTATAATAGTCAGAACCCAGAAACAACCCAGACATCCCTCAACTGAGGAATGGATACAGAAATTATGGTACACTTATACAATGGAATACTACTCAGCAATTAAAAACAAGAAATCATGAAATTTAGAGGCAAATGGTGTGATCTAGAAAAGATCATCCTGAATGAGGTATCCCAGAAGGAGAAAGACACACACGGTATATACTCACTTATAAGTAAGTACTGGGCATATAAGATAGGATAAACATACTAAAATCTGTATACCTAAAGAATCTAGGCAAGAAGGAGGACCCTGGGCGAGATGATCAATCCTCACTCAAAAGGCAAATGGGATGGACATAGGAAGAGGGAGAAAACAGAGAACAGGACAAGAGCCTACCACAGAGGGCCTCTGAAAAAATTTTTCTAAACATAAAAGTTTTAAATATGTACAGTAAGGGACAAAGCAACTTCCCAGGTAGAAATAGTTAAATCAGAAAAGTAAATGTCACCAGTAAACATGTGACATTACTTTTCAATATTGTAAGTTGTTAAATATGAATTATTTATTTGAATTATTTGTATGAAAATAATATTAGTAATTCCAACAAAATGCTACACCCATGAATTCTTATCAATATGGCCACCTAAACAAGACACATGCTAACTGAAAAGTGGAAAAGCTCACAGGGCCTCAACCCTAGACAAAGAACTAGGGGCAAGGGGCAACTTTTAAAGGCTAAGAGCAACAGAAATGGTCTTCTTCATAGAAGACACCAATTGATTTATCAAATACCAAAGGGTCAACCCCTAATTAATATACATACAGGTTAGAGTATGCAGACTGAACAGGTTTTGTTTCTGTATTTCAAACTGTGTGTGTGCTTGTGCATGTGTGTCTATGTGTGTATGTGCAACAACAATTAAGAAAAAAGAAAGGATGAAAGGAGTGATGTAATCATAATTTCTAAAAATAACAGTTACATGAAATTAGTTTTGCATTCAAAATAAAAGTTATTTCATTACATATTGATTATTGTCCTAATAATATATATTAAAAACTATTATTAGAACACGGCTTTTTATTCATAATTGATTTTATCCATATTGGTTTGACTTATATGGTACTGTCATACATAATAAATAATAAGAAAAATGTCAAATCATGTCTTTACTTTGTTTTATTTTTGAAAAAGGATCTTACTCTATAGTTCTGGCTAGTGTGGAACTTGCTATGTAGCCTAGGCTGGCCTTGAACTCATAGAGATTTGCCTGCCTCTTCCTTGCAGTGCTGGGAATAAAGCTGTATACCAGCACACGGAGTTCATGCCCTGTCTTTTGAAAACTCTCTCAGCTATTTTTATGGGTTATATTTAACAGCACATCTTAGAGTAGTTTAGTTTAAATTTACTGCAATTTCCTTTCACTTATATTTATATTTAATTGTAAAAGAAATAAAATCTTTATTGCATTCAGTTTTCATTCTAGAGAGAAATATTT
Organism: Psammomys obesus; assembly: GCF_907164565.1. NCBI lineage: Eukaryota > Metazoa > Chordata > Mammalia > Rodentia > Muridae > Psammomys > Psammomys obesus. The sequence continues at coordinate 4,501,414 of NW_026596433.1, read as the reverse complement.
ACTCTCAGTAAATTTTGTTTTTATGTCTTTCACTGTTTTTAGAGTCTTCTTCATATGAGTCTATATATTTTTGCTGATATTATTTACAACTTGTTGAGTTCCTCTCTGTTTATTACCAGTGTCTGTTTTTGGAGCATTTTCTAAGAGGCTTTTACTGATGTGTACAGAAATTATTGGTGTTAATTTAATCCAGACCACTCATATAATATGTTTTATTTTCAGGATCCTTTCCTAGGATTCTCCAGAAATATAAATTGTGACCACAAAGTGGAGAGGCCCAATGCCTAGAGTTAGAGCCATAAGCCCATAGAGAAAGATTGCAATCATTTCTTAGGTCTCTTAAGATTCAACTGTTCATCCAAAGATTAAATAACAAGTTTTGGTATACCACAAAGCAAAACTCACATCTGATTGGCCCCTGTAATTTAGATTTATAATAACAACTGTATTGCTTTAAAGCAATTGCTCACAAAACTCATTTACAAATAACTCAGGCTTACACAGGGAATTAGTCTTAAGTCTCTTACGGCCTTTCTTAAGAGCCTCCTAAGAGAAGTTATAGATAAATAGACAGTAAGAGAATGTTTAGTTCAAAGATGTTCTAACCACTAGTAATCACTGTAAAAAATGTCCCCAAGTCCCAATATATAGGTTACAACATTTATCATAATGCTGTTATTAATATCTTGTTTATCAAGAATGTTTAGTGGTCATTGTTTTGTATTGTTTGAACACATAACAGGTGCTTCATACACTGATGTTTGTTTGTTTGTTTGTTTGAAGACAAAAGGAAAGCAGGATGGTCAGGCAGAAGGAGACAAAGAAATAGCAATTAAAATAGCCCAGGAATTCAGGTTTAATAGAAAATGGGGAACAATAGGCTATGTCTTGCTTATTCTAACCACATTTGCACTGAAATATATGGAGCTTGAAGTGAAGTGTCCACCGCCTGTAGCCAGGTGGGACTTCCAGTGGAGGGAAGAGGACATCAATCCACCCACAAAACTTTTGAACCAAAATTTGTCCTGCCTATGAGAAATGCAGGGATAAAGATCGAACAGAAATTGAGGGAATGGCCAACTAATGACTGGCCCAACATGAGACCAACCCCGTGGGAGTTGTGTCAAGCAAACCCTTGACACAATTAAGTTACTCTGCTGTGCATTCAGACAGGAGCCTGAGAAGCTTCATCCTGCAGCTGGTGGAAACACATGCAGAGACCCACAGCTGAACAATAGGCAGAGCTCCTGGAGTCTTGTGGAAGAGTGGAAAGGGGCAGGGAGGGGGGAGCTATTGAAGGAGCCAGACACCACAAGAAGGCCTATAGAGTAAACTAACCTAGGTCCATGGAGGCACACAGAGACTGAATCACCAACCAAAGAACACTCATAGGCTGGACCTAGGTCCCCTACACCTTAGTAGCAGATGTGCAGCCTGGTCATCATGTGGGTTCCCTAACAGTTGAGGGGGGTGGCTGTCTCTGACTTTGCTGCCTGTCTTTGGATCCCTTCCTCTAGCTGGGCTACCTTGTCAGGCCTCATTGGGAGATGATGCATTTAGTCCTGCTTTGACTTGATATGCCAGGACAGGTTGGTACCCATGGGGTGGCCTCTCCTCTGAGAGGAAGGTTATGAGAGGATGAGAGTAAGGGCTATGAGGTTGGAGAGGATGGAGGGGTCTGTGAACAGGCTGTAAAGTGAACAATTAAATTAATTAATGGAGAAGATCCTTTCCCAGTCTGTAGGCTGTCATATCTGAAAGGGAGCTAATATCTAAACTATATAAAGAACTAAAGAAGTTAAAAAAGAACAAATCAAGTAATCCAATTTAAAAAAAGGGGTATGGAGCTAAACAGAAAATTCTCTGTAGAGGAATATAGAACGGCAGAGAAACACTTAAAGAAATGCTCAACATCCTTAGCCATCAGAGGGATGCAAATCAAAACGACCCTGAGATTTCACCTTACACCAATCAGAATGGCTAAGATAAAAAAAAACTCAAGTGACAACACATGCTGGAGAGGTTGTGGAGAAAGGGGAACCTTCTTCTATTACTGGTGGGAACATAAACTTGTACAACGACTTTGAAAGTCAATCATCTGCTGCTTTCTCAGACAATTAGGAATAGTGTTTCCTCAAGATCCAGCTATACCATCCCTAGGCATATATCTAAAATATGCTCAAGTACACAACAAGGACATTTGCTCAACCATGTTCATAACAGCTTTATTCATAATAGCTAGACCTGGAAACAACCCAGATGTCCCTCAGTGGAAGAATGGATACAGAAATTGTGGTACATTTACACAATGGAATATTACTCAGCAATTAAAAACAAGGAAATCATGAAATTTGCAGGCAAATGGTGGGATCTAGAAAAGATCATCCTGAGTGAGGTATTCCAGGAGCAGAAAGACATACACGGTATACAATACTCACTTATAAGTGGATACTAGAGCAATAAGATAGGATAAACATACTAAAATCTGGACACTTTAAGAAGCTAAACAAGAAGCAGTTCCTGGGGTAAGATGATCAGTCCTCACTCAGAAAGACAAAGGATGGACATGGGAAGTAGGAGAAAACAAGAAACATGACAGGAGCCTACCATAGAGGGCCTCTGAGAAACTTTACCTAGCAGGGTATCAAAGCAGATGCTGAGACTCATAACCAAACCTTGGGCAGAGTGCAGGGCATCATATAAAAAGGGGAGTTAGTAAGACCTGGAGAAGACAGGAGCTCCACAAGGACCAAATACATCTGGGCACAGAGGTCTTTTGTGAGACTTTCCGGAGCCAGCCAGCAGAGTCGAACGGTTCTTGAGTCGGGAGTGAGGATTAATATTATTTAAATAAACACACAGCACACAGGAAACTTTTTTAAAGGTCCAGACTCGACAACCATGGCAAAAGGCAGGCTGCTGCAGCAAGCAGTGCCGGCAAGCAAGTCTCAAGTCTCTGCCTGCCTCCTCTTGCCTCCAGCCTTCTTCTCTAGCTCCTCCCCTCTTTCCTGTCCTCTGGCTCCTCCCATTGCACAACATTGTATCTAGTTGCTTATTTGTGTCCTGTTTACACAAGAGTTGAGACAGGATGCTTGGATCATCATCTTCAGCCTTCTCCTGCAGTGACTGTCGGCCTGTCTTTTTATTGTAGAGTTTCTAAGCCAGAGTAGAAACATCTCAGAACAATGGTTCATTTCCACGAGGAGTCTGAGGAAGAGGTGTGATCCTCACAAGCTATCCTACCTGCTGTCACAAACAAAAGGAGATGGACTTGCAAGTTCTCTGCCATTAGTAAAGGCCTGCTAAAAGCCATCTCTCCACCGAGATTTAAATATCAAAGCAGGCCACTGGAGTCACGGCTCCCGACAGACTGTATCTCCAAACAAGCACCATGCACAATATAACCTAGAACCCCTGATCAGATGTAGCCCATGGCAGCTCAGTGTCCAAGTGGGTTTCCCTAGTAAGGGGAACAGGGACTGTCTCTGACATGAACTCAGTGGTGGACTCTTTGATCAACTCCCCCTACACACACACCCTGAGGGAGGAGCAGCCTTGCTAAGCCCCAGAAGAAGACATTGCAGCTAGTCCTGATGAGACCTGATAAGCTAGGGTCAGATGGAAGGGGAGGAGGTCCTCCCCTATCAGTGGATTTAGAGAGGAGCAAGGAGGAGATGATGGAGGGAGCATGGGATTCGGAGGGAATGAGGAAGGAAGCTACAGCTGGGATACAAAGTAAATAAACTGTAAAAAATAAATAAACTGTAATTAACATAAAAATAAAAATTTAATTAAAAATTAATTAATGGAGAATACAAAACACGTACATCAGTAATTTCCAATGTAAAAAATGTATTTGGGGAGTTGGATATATGACTCAGTGATAGCATAGTGTACTTACCTAGTACGAATAAATCTCTAGCTTTGATCCTCAGAAATATTAAGACTGTATCTATCTAAATACATGTGTATATTTATATATTTGCATGTAGACATATACATAATAACAGTAAAGGTTATCGAAATAACTAAGACTTTGAAAGCCAGACAATGTGGTGCACGTGTTCCTGTAATCCCAGCAGGCAGCCTGAGTTACACTGAACCCTATCTCAGAAAGAAACTAGTTTTTGAAACAATACCGGTTTCAATACACAATATTTCAATTAATTATATCCTAGGTTTTCTTCAGTTTAAATTCATCTGAAAGCAAAGCAAAAAAAGGGAAAATCTGATCTTTCTGGGTTCTTATTCTTCATTTATTTGAAACATTACTCTTCCAATATCAACACAGAAGCTTAAAGTTAGCAAATATAGGCTCATGCAAAGGATTGGCTATGCTGTTTTCATTAATTAGGATCCATTATATTGTCTTGGGAATCTCATACAAACAAAAACTTAACATACTAAATAAATCGTCATCTAGGCTTTAAAAAAAAGAACTGAAGAAAAAGCTGTGCAATCTGAGGGAATACACAAGAAACACATAGTCATCTTTACAAATGATTTTTCAAATTAAAATATTAGTTCATTTTCAAACCCTTTTCATTTCTTTCGTCCCACATAGCCTCTTGCCCTCTCTTGAAATAATGGTTTATTTTTCAAAAACTGCTGTGTTACATACACATTTACAGAGATAGACAGACAGTTAGGTAGATAGATAGACAGATAGAGATAGACAATAGACAGATAGATAATAAATAGGTAAACATGCAGATAGATACATATAATATATATATATGCAAAAATACATAAATACAACCTCTTAGTCTGTTTGGTATTACTCATATGTGTATTATTTCAGGATTGCTAGCTTAGCTATTATAAAGCAGCAAATACCAAGGTGAGATCCTGAAAATGTGAATAAATATAAGAAATATTTTGGTACATTTGGAAATGATGATACACATTATTGGAAAAAATATACATTTTTTTCTCAAAAAACTAATCCATAGGAACTTAATGGAATTTCAAGCTCTTGAGCTGTCTTTAAGAGTCTTCACAGCCCATGTGTGTCTTTATGCTTCTAGAATACCTCACACAGGATGATCTTTTCTAGATGCCACAATTTGTCCTCAAATTTCATGATTTCCTTGTTTTTAATTGCTGAGTAGTGTGGTATAAACTACCTTATAAGTGGATATTAGACATATAATATAGGATACTGAAATCTGTACACCTAAAGAAGCTAATCAAGAAGGAGGACTCTGGATAAGATGGTCAATCCTCACTCAGAAAGACAAATGGGATGGATATTGGAAGTAGGAGAAAACAAGAAACTGGACAGGAGCCTACCACAGAGGGCCTCTGAAAGACTCTACCCAGCAGGGTATCAAAGCAGATGCTGAGATTCATAGCCAAACTTGGCGCAGAGTACAGGGAACCTTATGAAAGAAGGGGGAGACAGAAAGACCTGGAAGCGACAGGACCTCCACAAGGAGAGCAACAGAACCAAGAAATCTGGGCACAGGAGTCTTTTCTGAGACACATACTCCAACCAAGGACATGCATGGGAAATAACCTAGATCCCCTGATCAGATGTAGCCAATGGCAGCTCAGTCTCCAAGTGGATACTCTAGTAAGGGAAACAGGGACTATTTCTGACATGAACTCAGTGTCTGGCTCTTTGATCACCTCCAGGTGAGGGCGGAGAAGCCTTACCAGGCCACAGAGGAAGACATTGCAGCCAGACCTAATGAGACCTGATAAGCTGGGGTCAGATGACAGGGGAGGAAGATCTCCCCTGTCAGTGGACTTGGAGAGGGGCATAGGAGGAGATGAGGCAGGAGGGGAGAGATTGAGAGGGATTGAGGCTAAAAAGTGAATGAACTGTAATTATATAAAAATTAATATAAAAATAAGAATTAAATAAAAAACTCAACATCCATTCATTGTAGTATCAAAAAAAAAATGAAGAAATAACTCAGCAGTTAAGAGCACCAATGTATTTGTACTTGGCCCAGATTAAAATTCCAGCATATACATAGTGGTTCACAGTCAATCTTATCTCTAATTCCAGGGGATATGTAGGTCTCTTCTGACTTAAATGACCACCGGGTACATGTGGGCACACGGAGACAAACATATAATCAAACCATTTGTATACGTAAGATAAAATAAATAAAAAAATTAAATAAATTGAACAGAGTGAATAAAGAACATTCGTAAATGAAACATTATTAAAGCTTAAATCACACATTGATCCCAACACCTTAATAGTGGGAGACTTCAACACCCACTCTCACCAAGGGACAGATCATCTAGACAGAAACCAAATAGGGAAATAAAGGCACTTACAGAGGCCCTAAATCAAATGGACCTAATAGATGTCTACAGAGCTTTTCATCCAAACTCAAAAGAATATACCTTCTTTTCAGCACCTCATGGAACCTTCTCCAAAATAGAACATATAGTTGGTCACAAAGCAAGCCTCAACAGATAGAAAAAAGAAATAATCGCCTGAACTCTAACTGACCCCCATGGACTAAAGCTGGACCTCAACAACAATACAAATAGCAAAAAGCCTACACTCACTTGGAAACTGAACAACATGCTGCTCAATGACAGCTGGGTTAAAGGAAGAAATAAAGAAAGAAATTAAAGGAGAACAAGATGGCAGCGGCAGGAGAACACTGCATCTGAGGAGCAGGACAACATTTTCCGTACAGCAACCAAGAGAATGAACTCTGGGCCCTAAAACAACAGCGATTGTGTTTCCCAGGTGAGAGGAAACCCCCATGGCATGGGAATCAGTCGGGTCCACTCTCATGTCATCCAGCCAGAACGCAGAAGTGATCCCGGGTCGCACAGGCGGGATTGCCAGACCAGAGCCACATGCATGCGTGTCCTGATCACCTTCCCAGGCTGAACGGTGGGCATAAAAACACTAGAGACTGGGGGTCCCAGTCGCAAGAAACCCTCCCAGGAAAGGAAGCAACAGGAATGGCCTTGGGTCACCCAGTCTTTCCCTGGAAAAGGTCTCACAGAATGGCGGGTGCAAGCCTCCAGCACTGAACTGGGCTCCAGCTGCGAGCACAGAGACAGAGATTGCTGTGCACCCAACTCTTGTCACAGACAGAACTGTGCATCCCAGGGCATCAAAGACTGTGAGTCCCTGTTGGGAGAAAATCCCACAGGGAAAAAAAGGAAACGATACTGACCTAGGGTCACCCAGTCTTTCCCTGAAAAAGGTGGCACAGAATGGTGGATATGAGCCGCCATCACTGAACTGGGCTCCATCCGCTAGCACAGAGACAGAGTCTTGCTGTGCACCCAAGTCTCCAGCACAGATGGAGCTGTGAGCCTCAGGGCAACAGAGACTGGGAGTCCCTGTTGGGAGTAAACTCCTCAGCGAAGGAAAGAAACAGGGACCCAATTAGGTCATCCAGTATATCCCTGGAAAAGACCCAGCAGACGGCCAAACCCAGGGACCTGCCGTGCACCAGCTACCCTGCTGCTACTAGGAGAGCGGTACTCACCTGCCACAGATTACCACTTGGGTACTGTATCACAGAGCCCCAACCTCAGATCTACAGAAGCATGGGTTCCCCAAGATCAACCCACAGATACTGCTCCAAGGGGCAACCAGTTATCCCTAACAAAACTGACCAAACCCAGGACACCCTGATTACAGCAGCAGCTCACAAAATTTACAGCAAGAAACCCAGAAGCAGGGCAGATGACTCCAGGACTTCTCCCAGTGAGAGGAGAGCCATCTCGACTAACAAGGACCACAGTTACCACTCAGGCCTGAAGTGAGCTATGGCAATTCCTGAAAAACACCAGCCATACAGTGACCTTACCCAAAAATCCAAGGAAACTTCCTCTAGGAAAAACCATCTTCCTACCAAGGGGATTCTCTAAAACCACAGGATTCCAAGAACCACCAGAAATTAACACACAACACCTAAGGTAGCCCAATGGGTAGAGGTCAGTGTAAAAGCTCAACAAACAAAAGACAGAGCAATATGGCATCTCCAGAACCCAGTTATCCAGGGGCAAGTAACCCTGGACACCCCAGCATTATTGAAATTAAAGAAGATGACCTAACATCTATGCTCATGAAGAAGATAACAGAGGAAACAAATGAAATGCATAAAGACTTAGAGGAAGATAAACTCAAAAAGATTATGGCCATCGAAAAAGAAATAGAGGAAGATAAAAACAAACAGATTATGTCCATCCGTGAAGAAATACAGGAAGTTGCAGCCAGTTTGTGGCCTTTAGAGAGGAAATACTTAAATCACTAAAAGAAATAAAAGATACAGAGGATTGTTCAAACAAACAGCTGAAGGAATTGAAGGAAAATACAGTCAGACAGGTGAAAGAAATCAACAAAATGGTTCAAGATCTGAATATATAATTTGAAAAATTAAAGAAAACACAAATGGTGGAAGTTGGGGAGAGAAAGAACTTAGGGAAAAAAAACAGAAACTACAGAGGTAAGCATAAACAATAGACTACAAGAGATGGAAGAAAGAATCTCGGGTGTGGAAGATACAATGGAAGAAATAGATGTATCTGTCAAAGAAAATGTTAAATCAAAAAAATTCCTGACACAGACCATCCAAGAAATCCAAGACAACATAAAAAGGTAAAACCTAAAAATAATACGAATAGAGAAAAGAGAAGATTCCCTCCTCCAAGGTCTAGAAAATATTTTTAACAAAATCATTGAAGAAAATTTCCCTAACTTTAAGGAGAGGCCAATAAGAATACAAGAGGTCACAGAACACCCAATAAATTAGACCAGAAAAGAAAAATCCTCTTGCCACATAATAATCAAAACAGTAAGTATACAGAACAAAGAAAAAAGAGTAAAAGCTGCAAAGGAAAAAGGCCAAGTAACATATAATGGCAAACCCATCAGAATCACACCTGAGGTCTCAACAGAGACTATGAAAGCCAGAAGGGTCTGGACAGATATCATGCAGACCCTGAGAGAACACAGATGTCAACCCAGGCTACTATATCTAGCAAAAGCCTCAGTCCTTATAGATAGAGAAAACAAGATATTCAACGACAAAAACAAATTTCAACAATACCTAACACAAATCCAGCATTTAAGAAGAGACTAGAGGGAAAAATACAACCCAAGAAAACTAGTTACTTTCAATAAAACACAGGAAATAATTAACCTCATTACATTAAAACAAAAAGCAACAGAAAATTATGACCACAGCCAACAAGAAAATTGAAGGATGTAACAGCCAATGGTCATTAATCTCTCTCAACATCAATAGACTCAATTCTCCAATAAAAAGACAGAGACTAACAGAATGGATGCATAAACAAGACCCAGCAATATGTTGCATACAAGAAACACACCTAAGTCACAAAGATAGACATTACCTGAGGGTAAAGAGCTGGAACACGGCTTTCCAAGCAAATGGACCCAAGAAGCAAGCAGGAGTAGCCATTCTAATATCTGATAAAATAGACTTTCAACAAATATTAATCAAAAGAGATGGGAAAGGACACTTCATAATCATCAAGGGAAAATTCCACCAGGAAGACATCACAATTTGAACATCTATGCCCCAAATACAAGGGCACCCACATTTGTAAAAGAAACATTGATAAAACTAAAACCAGACATAGATCCCCACACATTAATAGTGGGAGAATTCAACACTCCACTCTCAACAAAGGACAGGTCAACAAAACAGAATTTAAACAAAGAAACAATGTCTCTAACCCAAGTCATGAATCAAATGGACCTAACAGACATTTACAGAAACTTACACACAAACACAAAAGAATTTACCTTCTTCTCAGCACCTCATGGAACCTTCTCCAAAATAGACCATACGGTTGGTCAAAAAGCAAGCCTCAACAGATACTAGAATATTGAAATAATCCCTTGTATCCTGTCTGATCACATGAGATAAAGCTCACCTCAACAACAACAGAAATAGCAAAAAGCCTACACACACATGGAAACTGAACAACTTGCTACTAAATGACAGCTGGGTCAGGGAAGAAATAAAGAAAGAAAATAAGTCTTCCTAGAACACAATGAAAATGAATACACTACATACCCAAACTTGTGGAACACAATGAAGGCTGTGCTAAGAGGAAAGTTCAGAGAACTAAGTGCCTTCAAGAAGAAATTCAAGACAGCTCATTCAAGCAACTTAATGGCTCACCTAAAAACCCTAGGAAAAGAAGAAGCAGACACACAAAAGGTGTAGATGGCTGGAAATAATCAAACTCACGGCTGGAATCAATCAATTAGAAACAAATAAAAACAACTCAAAGAATCAATGAAACCAAGAGCTGATTCTTTGAGAACTCAACAATATAGACAAACCAAACCCTTAGCCAAACTAACTAAAAGGCAGAGAGACACCATCCCAATAAACAAAATTTGAAATGAAAAGGGGGACATAACTACAGACACTGAGGAAATCCAAACAATCATTAGGACTTACTTCAAAAGTCTATATGACATAAAATTTGAAAATCTAAATGAAATGGACAATTTTCTTGATCAATTCCACTCACCAAAGCTGAATAAAGAACAGGTAGATCAATTAAATACTCCTATATCCTCTAAGGAAATAAAAGCAGTCATTAAAAGTCTCTTATCCAAAGAAAGCCCCAGGATCAGATGGTTTCAGCACAGAATTCTACCAGACTTTCAAAGAAGAGCTAACTCCAGTTTTCTTCAAACTATTCCACAAAATAGAAACAGAAGGGACACTACCAAACTCATTCTATGAAGGCACGGTTACCTTGGTATCTAAACCTCACAAAGACCCAACAAAGAGAGAGAATTTCAGGCCAATCTCCCTTATGAACATTGATGCAAAAATATTCAACAAAATACTTGCAAACCAAATACAAGAACACATTAAAGATATCATCCAATATGACGAAGTAGGCTTCATCCCAGGTATGCAGGGGTGGTTCAATATACGGAAATCTATCAATGTGACCCACCATATTAACAAACTGAAAGAAAAAAAAACACATGATAATCTCCTTATATGCTGAAAAGGCATTTGACAAAATCCAACATCCATTCATGATTAAAGTGTTGGAGTGATCACAGATACAAGGCATATATCTAAACATAGTACAGGCAATATACAGCAAGCCTATAGCCAACATAGAAATAAATAGAGGGAAACTTAAATCAATCCCCGTGAAATCAGGTTCAAGGCAAGGCTGCCCACTCTCTCCATATCTCTTCAACATAGTACTGGAAGTCCTTGCTAGAGCAATAGGACAGTTGAAGGGTATCAAGGGGATACAAATTGGAAAGGAAGAAGTCAAATTATCACTATTTACAAATGATGTCATAGTATACCTG
>NW_026596433.1:4470971-4490090 GCF_907164565.1 Psammomys obesus | reverse complement strand
AAGAAGTCAAATTATCACTATTTACAAATGATGTCATAGTATACCTGAGTGACACAGAAAATTCAACCAGGGAACTCCTACAGCTGATAAACTTCTTCAGCAAAGTGTCTGGATACAAAATTAACTAAAAAATCAGTATACAGCCCTCCTGTATACAAAAGACAAAAGGGCTGAAAGAGAAATTAGGGAAACAACACCCTTCGAAATAGCCACAAATGACTTAAAGTACCTTGGTGTAACCATAACCAAGCAAGTCAAAGAGTTGTATGAAAAAAATTTCAAGTCTCTGAAGAAAGAATTAGAAGAAGATATCAGAAGATGGAAAGATCTCCCATGCTCATGGCTTGGCAGGATTAACATAGTAAAAATGGCCATCTTATCAAAAGCATTCTACAGATTCAATGCAAGTCGTATCAAAGTACCAACACAATTTTTACAGACCTGGAGAGAAAAAAAATCTGAATTTCATATGGAATAACAAGAAACGCAGAATTGCTAAAACAATCCTCTATAATAAAAAATCTTCTGGAGGTATCTACATCCCTGATCTTAAGTTGTACTGTAGAGCAACAGTAATAAAAACTGCATTGTACTGGCATAGAAACAGAAGGTGGATTAATGGAACTGAACAGAAGACCCAGAAATAAACCCACACACTTATGGACACCTGATCTTTGACAAAGATACCAAAACCATACAATGGAAAAAAGATAGCATCTTCAACAAATGTTGCTGACCTAACTGTATATTTACATGGGGAAAATGCAAATAGATCCATAATTATCACTCTGCACAAAACTGAAGTCCAAGTGGATCAAAGACATCAACATAAAACCAGACACACTAAATCGGTTAGAAGAAAAAGTGGGGTAGACTCTAGAACTCATTGGTACAGGAGACAACTTCCTGAACAGAACACCAACAGCACAGGTTCTAAGAGCAACAATCAATAAATAGGACCTCATGAAACTGAAAAGCTTCTGTAAAACAAAGGACACCGTCATCAAAACAAAACAACTGCCTACAGATTGGGAAAGAACCTTCACTAACTCTTTATCTGACAGAAGGCTAATACACAGTATATATAATCAACTAAGGAAGCTGAAAAGCAATAAACCAAGTAATCCACTTAAAAAATGGGGAACAGAGCTAAACAGAGAATTCTCGGTAGAGGAATATTGAATGGCAGGGAAACACTTAAAGAAATATTAAACTTCATTAGCCATCAGGGAAATGGAAATCAAAACGACCCTAAGATTTCACCTTTCACCCTTCAGAATGGCCAAGATGAAAAACTCAAGGGACAACACATGCTGGAGAGGTTGTGGAGAAAGGATAACCCTCCTCAACGGCTAGTGGGAATGTAAACTCACACAACCACTCTGAAAATCAATCTGGTGCCTTCTCAGACAACTAGGAATAGTGTTTCCTCACGATCCAGCCATACCACTCCTAGGCATATATCCAAATGAAGCTCAAGTACACAATAAGGACATTTTCTCAACCATGTTTGTAGCAGCTTTATTTGTAATAGCCAGAAACTGGAAACAACCCAGATGCCCCGCAACTGAAGAATGGATACAAAAATTGTGGTACATCTACACAATGGAATATTACTCAGCAATGAAAAATAAGGAAACCATGAAATTTTCAGGTAATGGTGGGACCTGGAAAGGATCAGCCTGAGTGAGCTGTTCCAGAAGCAGAAAGACATACACGATCTTATATACACACACTCATATAGACGTACAATATAGGATAAATCTACTAAAATCTGTACATCTAAAGAAACTAATCAAGAGGGAGGACTCTGACTAAATGTTCAATCCCCATCCTGAAAGACAAAGAGGATGGACATCAAAAGTAGAAGAAAGCACAAAACAAGTTGGGGACCTGCCACAGAGGGCCTCTGAAAGGCTCTGCCCTGCAGACTATCAAAGCAGATGCTGAGACTTATGGCCAACTCTTGGGCTGAGTGCATGGAACCTTATGAAAGAGGAGGGAAATAGTAAGATCTGGAGAGGACAGGAACTCCACAAAGAGAGAAACAGAACCAGAAAATTTGAACACAGAGGTCTTTCCAGAGACTCATACTCCAACCAAGTACCATGCATGAAGATAACCTAGAACCCCTTCACAGATGTAGCCCATGGCAGTTCAGTGTCCAAGTGGGTTCCATAGTAATGGGAAGAGGGACTGCCTCTGATATAAACTGATTGGCCTGCTTTATGATCACCTACTCCTGAGGGGAGAGCAGCCTTACCAGGCCACAGAAGAAGACAATGCATCCACTCCTGATGAGATCTGATAGACTGAGATCAGAAGGAAGGAGAGGGGGACCTCCCCTATCAGTGGACTTGAGGAGGGGCATGCTTGAAGAAGGGGAAGGGAAGGTGGGTTTAGGAGGAGAGTAGGGAGGGTTTTATTGTGGGATACAAAATAAATGAAGTGTAATTAATAAAATAAAATATTAAAAATGCTAAGAAAAAAATAAATTAAAATTAAAATTAAAAAAAAGAATGGAAGAGGGACCCATTAAAAAAATGTAATTAAATGCTTCCTAGAATTCAATGAAAATGAAGGTACAACATACTCTAACTTATGGGACAAAATGAAAGCAGAGCCCCGTGGAAAATTCATAACACTAAGTGCCTTCAAGAAGAAATTTATAACATTTCATACAAGCAACTTAATGGCTGAACTTAAAACCCTAAACAAAAAAGAAGCAAATACACCCAACAGGAGCAGACTGCTAGAAATAATAAAACTCAGGGCTAAAATCAATCAATTAGAAACAAATAAATCTGTTCAAAAAATCATTCATACCAAGAGCTGGTTCTTTGGAAAATCAACAAGATAGAAAAACCCTTAGTCAAGCCAACTAAAAGGCAGAGAGAAACAATCCAAATCAGCAAAATCAAAAGTGAAAAGGGGGACACAACCACAGACAATGAAGAAATCCAAGCAGTCATTAGGTTGTAGTACAAAAGCCTATATGGCACAAAATTTGAAAATCAAAAAGAAATGGACAATTTTCTTGATAGATTCCATCTACCAAAATTAAATCAAGATCAGGTAGAAAGATTGAATAGTCCTATATCGCCCAATGAAATAGAAGCAGTCATTAACAGTCTCCCTTCCACAAAAAGTCCTGGGACAAATGGATTCAGCACAGAATTCTAACAGACCTTTAAAGAAGTGCTAACTCCAATTCTCTTCAAATTATTCGATAAAATAGAAACAAAAGGAAAATTACCAAACTCATTCAATGAAGCCAAAATCACCCTGAAACCTAAACCACACAAAGACCCAACAAAAAAGAGAATTTTAGAACTATCTTTCTTATGAACATTGATGCAAAAAATATTCAGTAAAATACTTGCAAACCGAATCCAAGAACACATCAAAGATAGCATCTATCATGAACAAGTAGGCTTCATCCCAGACATGAAAGGGTGTTTCAACATATGGAAATCCATCAATGTAATCCACCATATAAACAAACTGAAGGAGAAATACCACATGGTCATCTCCTTAGCTGCTGGAAAAGCATTTGACAAAATCCAGCACACATTTCTGTTTAAAGTCTTGGAGAGATCAGAGATACAAAGTACATACCTAAACATAGTAAATATAGTAAATATACAGCAAACCTATAGCCAACATCAAAGTCAATGGAGAGAAACTTATCAATCCCACCGAAATCAGGGACAAGGCAAGGCTAACTACTCTCTCCAGATCTCTTCAGCATAGTACTTGAAGTCCTAGCTAAAGCAATAAGACAACTAAAGGAGATAAAGGGGATTCTAATAGGAAAAGAAGTGGTCAAAGTTTCACTATTTATAGATGATATGATAGTATACATGAGCGAATCCAAAAATTCAACCAGAGAACTCCTCCAGCTGATAAACACCTTCAGCAAAATGGTTGGATACAAAATCAACTCAAAAATAAAATCAGAAGTCCTCCTGTATACCGAAGACAAACTGGCTGAGAAAGAAATCAGGGAAACAACACCCTTCACAATAGCCATTAATAACATAAAGTACCTTGGGGTGACTCTAACCAAGCAAGTAAAAGACCTGTTTGAACAAAACCTTAAGTCTCTGAAGAAAGAAGTCAAAGAAGATATCAGAAGATGGAAAGATCTCCCGTGTTCTGGATTGGAAGGATTAACATAGAGAAAATGGCCATTCTGCCAAAAGCAATCTACAGATTCAATGCAATTCCCATCAAAATACCAACACAATTCTTTATAAACCTTGAGAGAAAATTCTTAACTTCATATGGAGAAACAAAACAAACAACAACAACAAAACAGAATTTCCAAAACGATCCTACAACAGATCATCTGGAGGTATCTCCATCCTTGATCTCTAGCTGTACTACAGAGCAATAGTATGAAAAACTGCATGGTATTGGCATAGAAACAGAATGGTGAATCAATGTAACCTAATAGAAGACCCAGAAATAAACCTACACAACTATGAATACTTGATTTTTGACAAAGAAACCAAAACCATTCAATGGAAAAAAGACAGCATGTTCAACAAATGGTGCTAGTCTAACTGGATGTTTACTGCAGAAAAATAAAAATAGATCCATATTCATCACCCTGCACAAAACTGATGTCCAAGTGGATCAAAAACCTTAGCATAAAATCAGATACTCTAAATCAGTTAGAATAAAAAGTGGGGAAGAGCCTAGAACTCATTGGCACAGGAGACAACTTCCTGAACAGAACACCAACATCACAGGCTCTAAGAGCAACAATCAATAAATGGGACCTCATGAAACTGAAAAGCTTCTGTAAAGCAAAAGACACTGTCATCAGAACAAATTGACAGCCTACAGATTTGGAAAGGATCTTCACCAACCCTATATCTGACAGAGGGCTGATATCCAGCATATATTAAGAACTAAAGAAGTTAAAAAGCAAGAAATCAAGCAATCCAATTAAAAAATTGGGTATGGTGATAAACAGAGAATTCTCTGTAGAGGAATATAGAATGGCAGAGAAACGCTTAAAGATATGCTCAACATCCTTAGCCATCAGAGAGATGAAAATCAAAACTACCCTGAGATTTCACCTTACATCCATTAGAATGGCTAAGATCAAAAACCCGAGTGACAACACATACTGTAGAGGTTGTGGAGAAAGGGGAACCCTCCTCCACTGGTGGGAATGTAAACTGGTACACCACTCTGGAAATCAATCTGGCACTTTCTCAAACAATTAGGAATAACCCTTTTTTAGACCCAGCTATATCATTCCAAGCATATATCCAAAAGATTCTCAAGTACATAACAAGGACCTTTGTTCAACCATGTTTGTAGCAGGGTTTTGTTTGTTTGTTTGTTTGTTTTCGTTTTTTTTTTTTTGTAATAGCCAGAACCAGGAAACTATACAGATGTCCCTCAATGGAGGAATGGATAAAGAAATTGTGGTACTTTTACACTATATAATATTACTCAGCAATTAAAAACAAGAAAATCATGAAATTTGCAGACAAATGGTGGGATCTAGAAAAGATCATCCTGAGTGAGGTATCCCAGAAGGAGAAAGACAGACACAGTATATATTCACTTGTAAGTGATTACTAGACCTATAAGATAGGATAAACATACTGAAATCTGTACACCTGAAGAAGATAAACAAGAAAGAGGACCCAGGTTAAGATGATCTACCCTCACTTAGAAATATAAATGGGATGGACATTGGATGTAGGAGAAAACAAGTAACAGGACAGAAGCCTATCACTGAGGCCTCTGAAAGACTCTACTTAGCAGTGTATCAAAGCAGATACTCAGACTCATAACCAAACCTTCCTTAGAGTGCAGGGAATCACATGAAAGAAGGGGGAATTAGTATGACTGGAGAGGACAGCAGCTCCTCAAGGACCAAATATATCTCAGCACAGGGTTCTTTTGTGAGACTGTATCTCCAACTAAGAACCATGTATGGATATAACCTAGAACCCCTGCTCGGATGTAGCCCATGGCAGCTCTGTACACAAGTGGGTATCCCAGTAAGGGGAACAGGGACTATTTCTGACATGAACTCAATGGCTGGCTCTTTAACCTCCCCCCTCCCTGAGGGAGGAGCAGTCCTCCTAGGCCACAGAGGAGGACTTTGCAGCCAGTCCTGAAGATACCTGATAAACCAGGGTCAGATGAAAAGGGAGGAGCTTCTCCCCTATCAGTGGACTTGGAAAGGGGTAGGAAGAAGATGAGGGAGGGAAGGTGGGATTAGGAGAGAATGAGGGAGTGGGAGACAGCTGGAACACAATGTTGATAAACTATAACCAATATTAAAAAAGTAAAAATTCAATTAAAAAATAAAACAAATATGGTAGAGCTGAATATGGTAATTCCCAAGTTGATTGGCAAGCTCACCTACAGACTCATTTTGCAGAAATTGCCATAAGCATAGTACAGACAAGAATATCCATTTTGATAGTGTTTACCTTTATACTCATGACTAATAAAAATACTTGGTTTTGTCCATTTTCATTTACATTTTTAAAAAACTGTGAATTGATTATGAATCATAATATTTCAATGCATCTCCTGAGATGAAAGTTTAATTCTTATTGAAGTGGAATCTCCATGTCCCTCTTCAAATGTGATTGACAGTAGGTGTCTAGGCTAGAAATAGTACATTCAAACATGGGGCAAGCATTTAAAAACGCATAGATGCTTCATTTTAATACAAAATTTTATAGAGTATATGAGGTCTCTTCACTAGGCTGCACATGCCTTCCTCTAGATTTTATCAGCTGCTTTAAATAGCAGGATGTCTACTATAGATCTCTGTCACTTTATGACTTTTCAATATCTGCCCATGCAAAGACAATATCTTCACATTATCTTTTTAAAGGTCCCGGTGAAGAGGCTTAGGGCTTTAAATTATATTCACTTATTATTCTGTCTATACTCTTGTGTGATTATGTTCCTTAAATGCAGAAGCAGATGTTTTTGCTTTACAGAATTATTTTGCATAAATATGTTATTTTCATGCAACAACCATAAATTCACTCCTTTATAGCAACATTCCACTCAGAATGATGGAGCCCATCAACTTTCTGCCAATATGAATATTTTTCATAATAAGAACATGAATGAACTGTCAAAGATTAAATTTAGGTCTCAGGCGATTGCTGCTTTACTCTCAAACTTGTGATATATGAGTGAGGCAAGAGAACTTTCAAGATGCACAGAGAGCATTTTTTAACAAAGTCAAAATGTTTTATTGGAAAGTAAATCTGTACTTGGTTGAGATGTTAATCTCAAAACACGAAGTAAGATTCTTAAGAATGGTCCCTGTGAGTGTCAGATTCCCTCTAAGGAAAACGGCCTAGATAAGTTTTTTGTTATTCCTGTGTTTCAGAAAAAGAAAAGTTGAACTAATCTTTGAAGTACCTGCATAACATCATTTTATATATGGAAGCAACAGAAATCAGAAATAACTCTAGCTAAGAACAAATTGAAATTCCTGGAGAAGACAGGAAAGCATCCTTTTAGAAGCCTCAAGGTGGCAAGGAATTTCCAGTTAGAACAGAAAGGCAAGTTTAAACACAAAAAGGAAAAAGGCACAAAATGTTATTTCCTTTAAAGTCTTTGTTTATTGAAAATGCTGAATCTTGGATGGAGAAAATGTAGTGAATAAGGCAGATGTAACCTAAACTCAGGCTTTGTTCAGGTTGGGATGTACAGAAGACTCAGCCATTAAGCTGAAGCCACAATGGCTACACTGGAAGGCAAATTGGTCACCTAAATGAGCCAAATTAGGCACTCAAATTGACATTGCTAACATCCTAGCATCAGAAGTAATATCACTAGCCTGGGGTCATTTACGAGGTGATCAGCTCATCCTTGGGTCCTAATGAAGGTGATTAATGTCACCACGAATGACCAAGAACAGGCACTTGTTTTCTTCCATCACATAAACTGAAAGTGAGAAATATAGTTATTTAAGAATGAGAAAGCTGACCCCCACAGACAGCAGATATCAAGTCTGCCAGTGTCTTGGTTTGCACTTCCTGTCCTTTAGAACTGTGAGAAACAAGTTTCTGTCACTTAAAAGCTGTTCAGTCTAATAGGTTAATGCTGCTGCCCGGCTCACTTAAGGCCACAGACCAGTAAAAGCTTGTACGTCACTCACCTAATGTTAGCATTTACAGCAATTCTGCACTTTAGCTCTATCCACTCCTTGTACTTCTTTCTCTGTAGAGTTTAAAGCAAAATTTGAATACTGTCTATAACTGCATAAGCAATTCCTTAGAAGAAGTAAACTATAAAACAGTATCTGTTAGACCAAATAAAGAACCGAGTTATTTAATATTGTAAATACATGTTCAACTCTTCTGGATTTTTTCCAACATGTTTATTATGATTGTTTTATTACAATTGGGATCTTACATAATCTGTTTTCTGCTGCTTTAACTGAATATCACAAACTAGAAAAGTTATAAACAACGGAAGTAAATTTAAAAAGCCAATCTTCAATGCCTCTGGACATGGGAAATTCTGGTCATATAATACTGTATCATATCTGGCAAATGACACAGAAGGAAAAATTTAAACTCAAATTACCCCTCTTATCACGAACCACTGCACATGTAACTATCACATGAGCCTGTATCACTCACCCGCCTCTCCAAGTTTTCGCCTGTTAGAGTTGCTTAATGACAAATCTCAGTGTGAGCTTCGGAGAGGTTGCTTGATCTACATCAAGATCTAATAAGGTCTGCAATCTACATTTGAGCATTGCATCTTTTGAGCTACTTCTGTTTTTCTAGGTATTTTCTCTCCCTAGTAATTCTATCTGGTCATTATAGAGTGTTGCATGCTCTGGCTTAGTTGATTGCTTCTCTGGGGTCTTGATAACTTTTTTTCTTGGGTTAATTTTACTTTTTCTTTTTTGGAGAACACAAACTTATCGTCCACCCTCGGTATGATACAGTCCAATATACAGAAACCTCTCCTTTTGCCTAGTACCAATAACATGTGATAGCATATCTGGGAACTTTATTCTATTCCTCATAGAATAAAGGATTAGTTCTGAGACACTCTATCAGTTCATAATAAGAAGATCCAAACTATCTATGTGATGCAGTAATACTTGCATTATCATATATCTAAATCTAATTACAAGAAAGACTTAAAAACTAATGGACTTTTAACTAATTATTTTTACACTAATTAAACTCTTCTCTAATTAACCATCATTTCTAAATCTTAGATCAATCCTCTTTATGTACACAGGAAAGTGCCATTTGCAGAACAAACCTTTTGTTTTTCAGAGCAGAGCTTCTCATTTGTGAGCTAATTAGTGCATCTTCAGTGTATGTCCAGGGACCTCACTAGACAAACTGAAAGTCAGGATGAACATAAGTTTTTAAACCACAAGTTAATATACATATACTTAGTTACTCATATAAGAAATTTGAGATGAATAATATTTGAAATTTATGTAGAGATTATTTACACTAGTTCTACTGCTATCACCAGTTGTGATCTGCTTCATTGATGAGGACACTATAATTTTTAAATAAACAAATAGAAAAGATTATAAACGAGTTTTTATCTGCAACAATGTTCTGGATATGTGAATCAAACATGATCACAGAAATTATCAGGTGGTTTAATGTTGATCATCAGGTCTTGTGTTCCAGTAGGTTCTAAACTGATACTAAAGATTGGAATTGCTACATGAGTTCATAGATTTATTACTTTTTTCCATTTGGTATTTAGTTATGAGTATATTTCTTTTTGTCTGTTACAGAAGTTAAAGTTTAGTCTATCAAATATCATGCTATTCATTTATTTCTCTGACAGATGAAGACAAGATTTGAGCATGGAAAAGATCACAGTGTTGACAACTGAAGGGTGTACATCAACTTACGAAATCCTGTGGCCTCACAATCAAATTGAACATTATGTTTTCATAAAATAATATATTTACATTAGCTGAGTGTCTAAATGTACCCTGAGATATGTGGTAAAGTGAAGATGACTGAAATCAAAGAATATTCTTGAAATATGTCACAAAACAAAAGTGTGCCACATCAAAGCAGAAATTTATCTTTATTGGTCCTGTGAGTCTTTAAAGAGAAGAAAAAAAGCAATCTTATCTCTCATTTGAAAAGCTCCCAGAAGCAATGTCTCCCTGACAACTCAAGTAATTTTCAAGGAAAAAAACGAGTCTTATTTTCATCTCTAGCTTATATATTTACATCTGAAAGCTCAATTAAATGTTCTCATTGCTTTTTACTTGAATGTTGTATCAAGAATGGAAATATTAACAAATGTATATACCATTTGCATATCAAAACACCATTTGTTTTAAAGTGACAGCCTTTTTTAAGTCACATAAATATTTATTTGTTTTTATTATTAGTTTTTATTTTTTATATTAATCACAGGTTATTTAGTTTGTATCCCAGCCATAGCCCTCTCCCTCATTCCCTCCCAATCCCACCCTCCCTCCCTCATCTCCTCCCTGCCCCTTTCCAAGTCCACTGCTAGGGGAGGTCCTCCTCCCCTTCAATCTGACCCTAGCTTATCAGGTATCTTCAGGACTGGCTGCCATGTACTTCTCTGTAGCCTAGCAAGACTGTTCCTCCCTCGGGGGTGGGGGGAGTAAGGGAGCCAGCCATTGAGTTCATGTCAGAAATAGTTCTTGTTCCCCTTACTAGGGTAACCCAATTGGTTACTGAGCTACCATGGGCTACATCCGAGCAAGGGTTCTAGGTTATAGCTATACATAGACCTTGGTTGGAGAAACAGTCTCATAGAGAACCCCTGTGCCCTGCTATATTTTGTCCTTATGGATCTCCTGTCCTCTTTTGGTCATATTAACTCCTCTTTATATCGTATGATTCCCTGCCGAAGGTTTGGTTATGAGTCTCAGCATCTGCTTTGATACACTGTTAGGTAGAGTCTTTTAGAGGACTTCTGCAGTAGGCTTCTGTCCTGTTACTTGTTTTCTCCTACTTCCTATGTTCATCCCATTTGAAAGTGACAGCCTTATTTTTCAGTATTGCACATGCCTGTATACTCAGTGAATATATGTAAAGGATATATATATATATATATATATATATATATATATAATGTAAAGATATATATCATATCAAGACAACCCCTGACACGTCAGACAAGAACTTAAGCATAAGCCCAGATAACCACTCCTTTAAAATGTATTCTACTAATATACTGAGATTTTTTTTTCTTCCTTCCACTGTCCTCTGTATACACAACCATCTAGTCATACGGGTCTTATAAGTCAGCTCTACAATTCATCCTCTTGTGCCACAATTTTGCACAAGTTTTCCCCTCTGTTCTCACATTACAGAGAGTTCTGACTTTTCCACCTGTTTCCCACTGATGAAATTTGTCTTAGCTTCTCAGTTTCCATTAGTATACTTTAGCCATTTATCTGCACATCTAGGAGGTATTTCAACAATAGTGAAATTATCATTAGAACATGAGTATCCATCAGAAGTGACAGAGGTTGTATACAGCAGACACAGATATCTGTAAAATCAATGCTTGACATCTAGCTTGACAAACTAAATGTCTGTATTCTCCTCAGAGTCTTTATGAATTGGCAAAATTAATTTCAATATGACTGTTACTTACTTTTTTCCCCAATAAAATTATGTTCTGTGAGAACATAACTATATTCACACCTATATTTGAATTGCCTTGAAAAATTTTTTGACATAAAATAGGTATGTGAAAATTTGAAAATGTACTGGTTTTGCTTTAAAGGGAATAACTTTAAATTAGAGTTTTAACTTCTTGCACACCACTGATGAAGTGCATTAGTTTATGTCACAGGAACTCATGTTGTCATCTTAGGAAGATCTCATGTTGATCACTGTAATGTTTTTATTTCCTCTGATGAAGGGATGAGCTGAGACACATACCTAAGCTGTGCGCAACTTGGACTAAGTTCAGAGTGTTTCTTTCTCTGTTTTATCTATCATCTCTGCCTAGGCATGGAAACTTCAAGCTTTCTTAAACTCTAATCATCTGTAACCCAAACCTTGTAGGCTTCAGCTTTCAGCCTCTGTCTGCTAACTTATGCCTAAAACACCTTCAGCCTCTGGGAGA
Organism: Psammomys obesus; assembly: GCF_907164565.1. Classification (NCBI taxonomy): domain Eukaryota; kingdom Metazoa; phylum Chordata; class Mammalia; order Rodentia; family Muridae; genus Psammomys; species Psammomys obesus. The sequence goes on along the minus strand of NW_026596433.1, from coordinate 4,477,967 downwards.
CTTATTGCTGAATAAACTCACCCTTTCTATTTCTTTCTGTACTCTGATTGACTGGTTTAATTTAGCTGCTCTGGCCCAAACTCCTCTCCAAGCTCACTGTTTCAATCTGGATTCTCTTTCAGCTTTTGACTGAATTGCTTTGCATGGTCTCAAAATAACTCTGACAATATCTCCTAATCTTCTTCCTCATTCTCAATTTTTGGCTTGTTCCCTCTGTAACCTATCTCTGTAAAACTTTCCTGGTAAAAGTGCCCCACACAGTACTCACACTACACTTAACTCCACTTACTCTTCCTATACTGCTCTTACATAGCGTCTCCTTCTTGTGCTGTCATCCTGAGAGTTGGGTATATACTATCTTTGACTCATTCTGTCAAATCTTTCTCTGATTCATCACTTTGTCTGTCTCTCAATTAGACCTTCCTTTCCAACATTGCTGCTTCCTTCAATGAATGAAACTTACTTTCATTGTTCTGTGTTAAAAGTGTGAATTAAGGGCATGTCTGTACTACAGCCAGATCACACAGTCCTAGAAGGTCTTTAGATGTAATCTCTTGCCAGAGCAGCTATGTTGCCACATAAAAATTTCTCTACAGGTTGTGTTGTATTTAAATAAATAACAAGAAATATCAGTGATCCCTGCTGTTGCTTGACAGCATCTGATATAATCTGATCTAATAAGGTCAGACATGTCCTATATGTAAATCTTTCTTCCACTAAGCACCATTACAGAGCCATAATTCACATATCAATAATCACCATTGGAGATCAAAATCTGATTCCACTCAATAAATATTCAAATGTATAACAGATTTCTGAATATCTGAATTATATTTGTGCTATTTTTCTCATATATAAAAGCTTAGAAAATAGTAAAATTGTGTTTTGAAGATGGTATGGATTAGAAAATATTGTCAACAAGTATAGGAAATAAATATATTTTTTACATTATTTATTTATTCACTTTACATCCTGATTGAAGACCTCCCTCCTCTCCTCTCAGTCCCTCTCCCTTGCCCATTCTTTCCCTCCATTCTCCATCTCCTCCTCCTCAGAGAAGGGTGAGGTCCCATATGAGTACCAACCAACTATGGCACATTAAGTGTCTGCAGAGCTAGGTGCATCCTCTCCCACTGAGGCCAGAAGAGTCAGCCCAGTTAGCAAAATGGGATACTAGGTATTTTAGTGATGATTATGAAAACTTGGCTTTCAACTTTATAAGCAGTATACTTATGGATTAATTAGACAGCAACAAAGTACCAAATTTACCTGAAATTTTTGCATTTTATAAACAATGATTGCAGTATTAAGTCTGGAGACTGCTGTAATGAATCCTAATGTAGGCACAACACATTTATTTAGCACACAGTCTGGCAAAGCAATAAGTGTTAAAGCATATTTTCTCATATTTTTCACATCAATTTCAGCAAGTATAAATCTTAGAGTATCATAGAAATTGCCACCAAAACAGGATGAGATGTGGTTACAGTGGAAGTCTCCCTCTCTCTGGACACCAGGAGAAATTGGTTGGGTAAATTGTAAATTGGGTGATGTTCAAGTTCTGGCATAAAAATGTATAATATTTACATATAAACTTGACTATGTGTTTCCATATTTTTTAGGTTATCTGTACATTATTTATGATGCTTCATAAGAGGAACATGCTAATCATGCACAGTCACAGTAATATTTAAGGAACAATAAGAGTTGCATACATTAGTTCAGGAAATAAGGATTTCCAGAAAAAATCAACCTATTGCCGACTGATTTAAACTGCATAAACTTTTGGAGTTAATCAGTTTACAGAAACTGTGAGCTTTCTTCTGAGCCTCCAAACACTCATCCAGCATTCAACGCACACACCCACACACAAACGCACACACACATAAACAATACCTTCAAACAAAACATTTTATGATGATAAAAGAGTTGAAAACTATTTTATAGCCCAACATCCTGATTTGCAAATGAGGAAAATTCATCTTATAGATCTATCTATTGGACAACTGTTACACAGCTACTCTTCAGGGTCACACCACTATTTTTCAAAGTACAAAGATGTGTGTTACTCATGCTCTATGTTTGCAGTAACCTATCTATCACTCATAAATGAACTAATAAAGCATCAGTTAGAAGAAAAAATGGGGAAGAGCCTGGAACTCATTGGCACAGGAGACAACTTCATGAACAGAACACCAAAAGCATAGGCTCTAAAAACAACAATTGATAAATGGGAACTCTTGAAACTGAAAAACTTCTGTAAAGCAAAAGACATAGTCATCAGAACAAAATGACAGCCTACAGACTGGGAAAAGATCTTCACCAACCGTATATCTGACAGAGGGCTGATATCCAGAATATATAAAGAAATAAAGAAACTAAAAAACAATAAATCAAGCAATCCAATTTAAAAAATAGGGTACAGAGCTAAACAGAGAATTCTCTGTACAGGAATATAGAATGGCAGAGAAACACCTAAAGACATATTCAACATCCTTAGCCATCAGAGAGATGCAAATCAAAACAACCATGAGATTTCACCTTACATCCATCAGAACGGTAAATGTTAAAAACTCAAGTGACAACACATGCTGGAGAGGTTATGGAGAATTGGGAACCCTCCTCCAATGACGGTGGGAAGGTAAACATGTACAACCACTTTGGAAATCAATCTGGTGCTTTCTCAGACAATTAGGAATACCACCTCCCCAAGATCCAGCTATACCACAGCTAGGCATATATCCAAAAGATGTTCAAGTACACAACAAGAACCTTTGCTCAACCATGTTTGTAGCAGCTTTATTTGTAATAGCTAGAACCTAGAAACAACCCAGATGTCCTTCAATGGAGAAATAGATACAGAAATTGTGGTACATTTACACAATGGAATACTACTCAGCAATTAAAAACAAGGAAATAAATTTGCAGGCAAATGGTGGGATCTAGAAAAGATCATCCTGAGTGAGGTATTCCAGAAGCAGAAAGACACACATGATATATACTCACTTATATAGATCTATAAGATAGAATAAACATACTGAAATCTGTACACCTAAAGAAGATAAACAAGAATGAGGATCCAGAGTAAGATGATCAGTCCTCACTTAGAAAGAAAAATGGAATGGACATTGGAAGTAGGAGAAAACAAGTAACAGGACATAAGCCTACCACAGAGGGCCTATGAAAGACTCTACCTAGCATGGTATCAAAGCAGATGCAGAGACTCATAACTAAACCTTGGGCAGAGTGTAGGGAATCATAGAAAGAAGGGGGAGTTAGTATGACCTAGAGAGAACAGGAGCTCCACAAGGACAAAATATATCAGGGCACGGGCCCTCTATGAAACTGTTTCTCCAACCAAGGACCATGTATTGATATAATCTAGAACCCCTGCTCAGATAAGCTCTATTTGAAAGTAGATCATTGTAATGGAGGTTAAACAACGCCAAGAAAAAAAATATGCTGTATATGATACAGTCACCAGAATAAAGGAGAAAAAGGTTACATTAGAAGAGATTGCTTATTTATGAATGAAAAACAGAAAAGATGTTTTTCTTTTTTTTATTTTTTTATTAATTACACTTTATTCATTTTGTATACCCCCATAAGCCCCTTCCTCCTCCCCTCCCGATCCCACCCTCCCTCTCCTTTCTGCATGCATGCCACTCCCCAAGTCCACTGATAGGGGAGGTTCTCCTCTTCTTTCTGATCTTAGTCTTTCAGTTCTCATCAAAAGTGGCTGCATTGTCCTCTACTGTGGCCTGGTAAGGCTGCTCCCCCCTCAGGGGGAAGTGATCAACGAGCAGGCCAATCAGATTATGTCAGAGGCAGTCCCTCTTCCCATTACTAGGTAACCCACTTGGACACTGAACTGCCATGGGCTACACCTGTGCAGGGGTTCCAGGTCATCTCCACGAATAGTCCTTGGTTGGAGTATGATTTTCTGGGAAGTTCCCTGTGTTCAAATTATCTTGTTCTGTTGCTCTCCTTGTGGAGTTCCCGTCCCCTCCAGCTCTTACTATTTCCCACTTCTTACATAGAATTCCATTCACTCTGCCCATCAGTTGGCCATCAGGCTCAGCATCTGCTTTGACTGTCTATACTGCAGAAGCTTTCAGAGGCCCTCAGTGGCAGGTTTCAAGGTTGTTTCCTGTTTTCTTCTGGCTTTCAGAGGCCCTCTGTAGCAGGTTCCTAGATTGTTTCCTATTTTCTTTTTCTTCTGATGTCCATCCTCTTTGCCTTTCAGGATGGGGATTGAAAATTTTAGTTAGGGTCCTCTCTTTTGCTTAGTTTGTTTAGATGTACAGATTTTAGTGGGTTTATTCTATATTGTATGTTTATATGAGTGAGTACATACCATGCGTGTCTTTTTACTTCTGGGACAACTCACTCAGGATGATCCTTTCCAGGTCCCACCATTTACCTGCAAATTTCAGGATTTCCTTATTTTTCATTGCTGAGTAATACTCCATTGTATAGATGTACCACAGTTTCTGCATCCATTCTTCAGTTGAGGGGCATCTGAGTTGTTTCCAGCTTCTGGCTATTACAAATAAAGCTGCTACAAACATGGTTGAGCAAATGTCCTTTTTGTGTACTTGTGCCTCTTTTGGGTATATGCCTAGGAGTGGTATGGCTGGATCTTGAAGAAGTGCTATTCCTAGTTGTCTGAGAAAGCGCCAGATTGATTTCCAGAGTGGTTGTACCAGTTTACATTCCCACCAGCAGTTAAGAAGGGTTCCCCTTTCTCCACAACCTCTCCAGCATGTGTTGTCCCTTGAGTTTTTAATCTTGGCCATTCTCATGGGTGTAAGGTGAAATCTCAGGGTTGTTTTGATTTGCATTTCCCTAATGGCTAATGAGGTTGAGCATTTCTTTAAGTGCTTCTCTGCCATTCAATATTCCTCTACAGAGAATTCTCTCTTTAGCTCTGTTCCCCATTTTTTAAGTGGATTACTTGGTTTATTGCTTTTCAGCTTGTTTAGTTCTTTATATATATTGGATATGAGTCCTCTGTCAGATAAAGGGTTGGTGATGATTCTTTCCCAATCTGTAGGCAGTCGCTTTGTTTTGATGACGGTGTCCTTTGCTTTACAGAAGCTTTTCAATTTCATGAGGTCCCATTTATTAATTGTTGCTCTTAGAGCCTGTGCTGTTGGTGTTCTGTTCAGGAAGTTTTCTCCTGTACCAATGAGTTCTTGGGTATTCCCCACTTTTTTTTTTCTAGCTGATTTAGTGTGTCTGATTTTATGTTGAGGTTTTTGATCCACTTGGACTTCAGTTTTGTGCAGGGTGATAAGTATGGATCTATTTTCATTTTTCTACATGTAGACATCCAGTTGGACCAGCACCATTTGTTGAAGATGCTATCTTTTTTCCATTGTATGGTTTTGGCATCTTTGTGAAAAATCAGGTGTCCATAAGTGTGTGGGTTTATTTCTGGGTCTTCTGTTTGATTCCATTGATCCACCATTCTATTTCTATGCCAGTACCATGCAGTTTTTATAACTGTTGCTCTATAGTACAGCTTGAGATCAGGGATGGAGATACCTCCAGAAGATCTTTTATTGTAAAGGATTGTTTTAGCAATTCTCGGCTTCTTGTTATTCCATACGAGGTTGAGAATTTTTCTTTCCAGGTCTGTAAAGAATTGTGTTGGCAATTTGATGGGAATTGCATTAAATCTGTAGATTGCTTTTGGTAAGATGGCCATTTTTACTATGTTAATCCTGCCAAGCCATGAGCATGGGAGATCTTTCCATCTTCTCATATCTTCCTCTAATTCTTTCTTCAGAGACTTGAAATTTTTTTCATAGAAGTCTTTGACTTGCTTGGTTAGGGTTACACCAAGGTACTTTATGTCATTTGTGGCTATTGTGAATGATGTTGTTTCTCTAATTTCTTTCTCAGCCCTTTTGTCTTTTGTATACAGGAGTGCTACTGATTTTTTTGAGTTAATTTTGTATCCGGCCACTTTGCTGAAGGTGTTTATCAGCTGTAGGAGTTCCCTGGTAGAGTTTTTGGGTCACTCATATATACTATCATATCATCTACAAATAGTGGTAATTTGACTTCTTCCTTTCCCATCTGTATCCCTTTGATCTCCTTCAACTGTCTTATTGCTCTAGCAAGGACTTCCAGCACTATGTTGAAGAGATATGGAGAGAGTGGGCAGCCTTGTCTTGTCCCTGATTTCAGTGGGATTGCTTTAAGTTTCTCTCCGTTCAGTTTGATGTTGGCTATGGGCTTGCTGTAAATCGCCTTTACTATGTTTAGATATGTGCCTTGTATCCCTGATCTCTCCAGTACTTTAAACATGAATGGATGTTGGATTTTGTCAAATGCTTTTTCAGCATCTAGGGAGATTATCATGTGGTTTTTTTTCTTTCAGTTTTTAATATGGTGGATCACATTGATGGATTTCCATATATTGAACCACCCCTGCATCCCTGCGATGAAGCCTACTTGGTCATAGTGGATAATATCTTTGATGTGTTCTTGGATTCAGTTTGCAAGTATTTTGTTAAGTATTTTTGCATCAATGTTCATAAGGGAGATTGGCCTGAAATTCTCTTTCTTTGTTGAGTCTTTGTGAGGTTTAGGTACCAAGGTGATTGTGGCTTCATAGAATGAGTTTGGTAATGTTCCTTCTGTTTCTATTTTGTGGAATAGTTTGAAGAGAATGGGATTTAGCTCTTCATTGAAGGTCTGGTAGAATTCTGCGCTGAAGGCACCTGGTCCTGGGCTTTTTTTGGATGGGAGACTTTTGATGACCGCTTCTATTTCTTTGGGGGATATAGGACTATTTAATTGATTTACCTGGTCCTGATTCAGCTTTGGTAAGTCATATCGATCAAGAAAATTGTCCATTTCATTTAGGTTTTCAAATTTTGTTGAGTATAGACTTTTGAAGTAAGTCCTAATGATTGTTTGGATTTCCTCAGTGTCTGTAGTTATGTCCCCCCTTTCATTTCTGATTTTGTTGATTTGGGTGGT
>NW_026596433.1:4451888-4465971 GCF_907164565.1 Psammomys obesus | reverse complement strand
CTGTCCTTTGTTGAGAGTGGGGTGTTGAAGTCTCCCACTATTAATGTGTGGGGATCTATATGTGGTTTAAATTTTATCAATGTGTCTTTTACAAATGTAGTTGCTCTTGTATTTGGGGCATAGATGTTCAGGATTGTGATGTCGTCCTGGTGGAATTTTCCCTTGATGAGTATGAAGTGTCCTTCCTCATCTCTTTTTATTAATTTTGGTTGAAAGTCTATTTTATCAGATATTAGAATGGCTACTCCTGCTTGTTTCTTGGGTCCATTTGCTTGGAAAGTCGTCTTCCAACCGTTTTACCCTCAGGTAATGTCTATCTTTGTGCCTTAGGTGTGTTTCTTGTATGCAACAGATTGTTGGGTTTTGTTTACGTATCCATTCTGTTAATCTGTGTCTTTTTACTGGAGAGTTGAGTCCATTGATGTTGAGAGAGATTAATAACCAGTGGCTGTTAGATCCTTTGATTTTGATGTTGGCTGTGTTCATAAGGTTGTATGCTTGGTTGCTTTTTGTTTTGCTGTAGTAAGGTTAATTATTTCCTGTGTTTTCTTGACAGAAGCTAATTTTCTTGGGTTGTATTTTCCCTTCCAGTGTCTTCTGTAATGCTGGATTTCTTTGTATGTATTGTTGAAATTTGTTTTTGTCATTGAATATCTTGTTTTCTCCATCTATGAGGACTGAGAGTTTTGTGGGGTATAGTAGCCTGGGTTGACATCTGTGTTCACTTAGGGTGTGCATGATATCTGTCCAGGCCCTTCTGGCTTTCATAGTTTCTGTTGAAAAGTCAGGTGTGATTCTAATGGGTTTGCCGTTATATGTTACTTGGCCTTTTTCACTCGCAGCTTTTAGTATTTTTTCTTTGTTCTGTATACTTACTGTTTTGATTATTATGTAGCGGGAGGATTTTAGTTTCTGGTCAAATTTGTTGGGTGTTCTGTAGGCCTCATGTATCCTTATTGGCTTCTCCTTTAACTTGGGGAAATTTTCTTCAATGATTTTGTTGAAAATATTTTCTGGGCCTTGGAGAAGGGAGTCTTCTTTTTCCTCTATTCCTATTATTCTTAGGTTTTGTCTTTTCATGTTGTCTTGGATTTCTTGGACAGTCTGTGTCAGGAATTTTTTGGATTTAACATTTTCTTTGACAGATACATCAATTTCTTCCATTGTATCTTCTACACCTGAGATTCTTTCTTCCATTTCCTGTATTCTGTTGGTTATGCTTACCTCTGTAGTTCCTGTTTTCTTCCCTAAATTCTTCCTCTCCATTATTTCCTCCATTTGTGTTTTCTTTAATTTTTCTAGTTCTATCTTCAGGTCTTGAGTTATTTTGTTTACTTCCTTCACATGTCTGCTTGTATTTTCCTCTTTTTCTTTTAGTTCCTTCAACTCTTTCTCTTTTGTTTCTTTCAGTGATTTAATTATTTCTTCTCTGAAGGCCACAAGCTGTTTCGCTGCATCTTCCCGTATTTCTTCATGGATGGCCCTAATCTGCTTGCCTTTATCTTCCTCCATTTCTTTACGGATAGCCATAATCTGTTTGGTTTTATCTTCCTCTAATTCTTTACGTATTTTATTTGTCTCCTCTATTATCCTCTTCATCAATATAGATGTAAGGTCATCTTCTTGATTTTCTATTATGCTGCATTGTTCAGGGCTGTTCGCCTCTGGATGGCTGGGTTCTGGAGATGCCATATTGCTCTGTCTTTTGTTGGTTGAGCCTTTACACTGACCTCTACCCATTGGGCTGATTTAGGTGTTGGCTGTTAGTTTCTGTGCTTCCTGGAGTCCTGAGGTAGGGAGTATCCCCTTGGCCGGAAGATGATTTTTCCTGAAGGAGTCCTTCTCTGCTTTTTGGTTATGGTCACTGTATGGCCAGTGTTTCTCAGGAGTTGCCACTGCTCACCTCAGGTTTATAGCCCTGAGTAGTAGCTGTGGTCTATGTTAGGCAGGGGGGATCTCCTCTTACCCATAGAATTTCTCAAGACAGCTGCCCCACTGCTGGGTTTCTTGTTATAAATTTAGTGTGCTGCTGCTCACTAAATTTCCATGTACAGTCCTCTTGAAGAAACTGCTGATTCCCTAGCTGTGGGGTTTTCTCCCAACAGGGAACCTCAGTCTGTTATCCTGGGGCACACAGTTCTGTCCAGGAAAGTGGGAGGTGCACTCAGCAAGTCTCTGGGCCAGAGGCTGATTGTTCTGCCCTGGACCTGGAGAATGTGCACCTAGGTTGAGTTGTCGCCTGGGGGCACTGTTCTGGTCTGGAGGCTGGGTGCCTCACTCTGGACCAGAAGCTGTGTGTCTCTGTCTGGGATGGCGGCTGTAAGCACTGCTCTGGTCCAGACGCCTTGGTTGCAGCCCTCTTGAAAAACCAGGGATTCCCACAGTTTTGACAGTCTAGCTAGGAATAACTGGTTGATCCTTGGCACAGTTTCTGAGGGCTGCTGTAATAGCTCTCTGGCTTTTGTAGGTCTGAGGATGCAGCTGTGTGTCCCAGTGCCCTAGGGGAACTCAATAATGGCAGCAGAGCACAGTGCTCCTGCCTTCACTAGAGTCTGCGTGAGTCCAGGAAGTGTTTTGGTGCTGGGTGTCCTAAGCGTTAGAGCTGCTGACCCCCTCCGCTGGGGGTTTCCTCCTGCCAGAGACACGCAGTCTGGTGCCTTGGTGCCCTGGTGCCCACTGTTCTATCTGAGGAGGCGAATCAGGCACACAGGCAGGCGCCTGTGTCCAGGCTCTGGGTCTGGACTGGCTCTTGGGGCACCCGCGGTACCCGAGTCTTTTCCAGGGGATGTCTGGGTAACCTGAGGTTGGTCCCAATTGTTTCCTGCTCCGTGGGGTTATCTCTCGACTGGGAAATCCAGTCTATGGTGTTGTGGGCCCATAGTTCAGTCTGGGACTGTGACCAGTTTGCTCTGGCGTGTAGCTCTGGGCTGGCGACCAGGCGCCTGGCGGAACCAGGATCTCTTCCGCGGTTTAGCTGGGTGAGTTAAAGCTGATTGAATCCCCCACCGTGGGGTATCCTCTCACCTGAGAAACACAACCACTTGTGTTTTATGGCCGCGAGTTCTGATTGCTGGTCACTGTGCCAATCCTGCTGTGTTGCTCCTCAGAATGAGAGTCCTCCCGGCGCCGCCATCTTCAAAGATGTTTTTCTTAAATAACAATGATAACAATAATAATAATAATAATAATAATAATAATAATAATAATAATAAAAGGCTAAACTTGAGTAATCAGTGAGCTTTCACTTTGTTGGGAGAAAAAGAATGGATATTTTTCTAGGTAAAAACTTTGGCAGAAGTCAGGAAATGCAGAATCCTTAGAGAAAGATAAGCCAAGGATATGTCTAACATGCTCAATGAACTGGGCTCAGAATTTGTAAAAACTCAATGCGCATAACCACATAAAGCCTTATATGTTCCTGTTACTGGCCTAGACTATATCCGCAGCATGTAAGCTGAGTTCAGAAAGTTGAGAAGAAAATTCAAGCTTCTAATCAGCAGAATGGTTTTCAAGAAGTCGGTTTTTCAGTGTGATTTATAGCAAGGACAAACTAGAACTGAGTCTACTTCTTTTTTAAACATGTTCAGAAATATATATGTGTGTGTGTGTGTGTGTACATATACATTATATATAATTTGGCATATTGAAAATAGTCAGGGAAAGAGAAAGAAACAAAATGTATCACATCAGTATACTTAAGTCAAAGACAGAAAAATTGAGAGAGCAGAAGGGGCCAATAACAAGAAAAAAATCATCTTCGTTAAAGCATGACTGGTTTAGGTTTTGACCTTACCCATGCAATACAGCCAATGCAATTCACTCTTGTACCAATATATTATTATTATTATTATTAATTATTATTATTATTTATTCACTTTGTAACCCAGTTGTAGCCCCCTCCTTTGCCTCCTCCCGGTCCTGCAGTACCTCCCTCTTCCTCCCCTATTCCTCTCCCCTAGTTCACTGATAGGGGAGACAGTCTCCTACTCTCTGACCCTAGCCTACCAGGTCCCATCAGGACTGCCTGGATTGTCTTCCTAAGTGAGCTGGCTAGGTCGCCTCACAAGGGAGAAGTAATTAAGGAACAATCAAATTCATGACAGAGATTATCTCTTCTCCTTTTACAAGGGGACCCACATGGAGGCTGAGCAGTCCATAGGCTGTATCTGAGCAGGGGGTCTAGGTCCTCTCTATGCATAATCTTTGATGTATCCATCTCTGCATTCCTCCAGGCCAGCTTTTTTGGCTTTGTTTGTCTCCTTGTGGTGCTTCTGTCCCTTCTAGGTCCTTCTATCTCCTCCTTCTTCCAAAAGACTACCTGCACTCTGTCCAAAGTTTGGCTACGAGTGTCTGCATCTACCTCAGTTTTCTGATGGGTGGAATCTTTTAGAGGATATTGTTGTAAGCTCCCATCATATTCCCTAACTTTACTGCTTCCTGTATCTATTCTGTTTTCCCTTTTGAATGTGTCTTCAAAAGGGTCCTCATTGTCATTTAGCTTCTTTAGGTCTCTAGATTTTACTATGTTTATCCTATATAACATGGCTAATATCCACTTATAAGTGAGTATATACCATGTATGTCTCGCTGCTCCTTAGATACTTCACTCAGGATGATCTTTTCTATTTCCATCCATTTGCCTACAAATTTCGTGATTTCCTTGTTTTTAATAGCTGAGTAGTATTCCATTTTGTAAATGTAGAACAATTTCTGTATCCTTTCCTCTGTGGAGGGACATCTAGGTTGTTTCCAGATTCTCGCTATTACAAATAAAGCTGCTAGGAACATAGTTGAGCAAATATCCTTGTTGAATGTTGAGTGTCTTTTGGATATATGCCCAGGATTGGAATAGCTGGGTTTTGATGTGGCTATTGCCAGTTTTCTGAAAAAGTTTCAGATTGATTTCCAAAGTGGTAGTACAATTTTACATTCCTAACAACAATGGAGGAGGGTTCCCCTTTCTCCACATCCTCTCCAGCATGTGTTATCACCTGAATTTTTTTATCGTAGCCATTCTATTGTGTGTGTGATGGAATTCAGAGTCATTTTGAAATGCATTTCCTTGATGAGTAAGGAGACTGAGCATTTCTTTAAGTGTTTCTCCATTAATAGATTTTTCCTCTGTTGCAAATTCTTTGTTTAGCTCTGTACCCCGTTTATTGGATTACTTGGTTTGTTGGTGTTTAATTTATTGAGTTCTTTATATATTCTGGATATTAGCTTTGTTGGATTTCGGGTAGATGTAGGGTTGGTGAAAATCTTCTCTCAGTCTGTAGTCTGTTGTTTGGTTTTATTGACCATGTTTTTTTTTTTTTTTTTTTTTTTTTTTTTTACAGTTTCATAAGTTCCTATTTATTGATTGTTGATCCTAGAGCCAGAGCTCTTGGTGTTCTGCTCAGGAAATTGTCTCCTGTGCCAATGTGTTCAAGGCCCATCCCCATTTTTTCTTCTAATGGATTTAGAGTGTCTGGTTTTATGCTGATGTCTTTGATCCACTTGGACTATATGACTTTTAGTACTATGTTGAAGAGATACATGGAAAATGGGCAGCCTTGCCTTGCCCCTGATGTCAGTGGGATTAATATAAGTTTCTCTCTGTTTAGTTTGGTGTTGGCTATAGGTTGGTTGTATATTGCCTTTATTGTGTTTAGATAGTTGCCTTGTATTCCTGATCTGTCCAACACTTTAAACATGAATTGGTGTTAGATTTTGTCAAATGCTTTTCAGCATCTAAGGAGATGATCATATGTTTTGTTTTTTCTTTCAGTTTGTTTATATGGTGGATTATGTTGATATGTTTCCATATACTGAACCACTCCTGAATGCCAGGGATGAAGCTTAATTGGTCATGGTGGATGATATCTTTGATATGTTGTTTGATTCAGTTTGCAAGTATTTTATTAACTATTTTTGTTTCAATATTCATAAGGGATATTGGCATGAGTTTCCCTTTCTTTGTTGGGTCTTCATGTCATTTAGGTATCGAGATGACTGTGGCCTCATAGAATGAGGTTGCTAATGTTCACTCTGTTTCTACTTTGTGAAATATTGTGAATTGTTTTGGAGTTAGCTCTTCTTTGAAGGTCAGATAGAATTTTGTGCTGAAACTATTTGGCCCTGGGCTTTTAGTAGATACAAGACTTTTGATGACAGCTTCTATTTCCTTAGGGTATATAGGACTGTTTAATTTACTTACCGGGTCTTTTTTTCAACTATAGTAAATGGAAATCGATCAAGAAAATTGTTCATTTCAATTAGATTTTCAAATTTTGTGGCATATAGGCTTTTGAAATAGGACCTAACGATTCTTTGAATTTCCTCAGTGTCTGTCATTATGCCCCCCTTTTCATCTCTGATTTTGTTGATTTGGGTGGTGTCTCTCTGCCTTTTAGTTAGCTTGGCTAAGGGTTTGTCTATCTTGTTGATTTTCTCAAAGAACCAGCTCTTAGTTTTGTTGATTATGTGAATTGTCTTTTTAGTTTCTAATTTACTGATTTCAGCCCTGAATTTGATTATTTATAGCCATGTAATCTTCTTGGTGTGTCTGCTTCTTTTTTCTCTAGTGGTTTCAGGTATACCATTAAGTTGTTTTTGATGAGATGTCTCTAATTTCTCTCTTTCCTTCTTGCTTTCTTTCTATCTTTCTTTCTTCTTATTCTTCTTATTATTATCATCATTTACAATTTTTTTTTCATATTGTGTTCCAGTTGTGGCTCCTTCCATCATCTCCTCCTGGTCCCAAATCCCTCCCTTTTCCTCCTTTATCCTTCTTCCATAGTCCACTGATAGGGGAAGTCTTCCTTTCCTACTCTGATCTTAGCCTATCAGGACTACCTGGATCCTCTTCCTCTGTAGTCTGGTTACATCTCCCCACCAGGGAAAAGTGATCTAGGAGCAGACAACCAAGCTCATGTCAGATACTCTCTTCTCTCCTTACTAGGGAACCTGCATGGAGACTATGATGTCTATGGCCTACATCTGAGCAGGAGGTCTAGGTTCTTTCAGTGTATGGTCTTTGGTTAATGCATCAGTCCCTGCATTTCCCCCTGGGCCCAGCTTTTGTTTGTTTGTTGTTTTGTTTTAGCTTTGTTGATTTCCTTGTGTGGCTCCTGTCTCCTCTGTGTCCTTTTTATTTCCTCCTTATTCTTTCTTTATAAAGATACTTAGTGCTATGAACTTTCAACTTGGTACTTCTTTCATTGTGTCCCATAATTCTGGGTAAATTGTGCCTTATTTTTTATTGAATTCTAGGAACCCAGCTGTCATTTAGTAGAGGGTTGTTCAGTTTTCATTCACGTGTAGGCTTTTTGCTATTTCTGTTATTGTTGAGGTCTAGTTTTAGACCATGGTGGTCTATATGATACAATGGATTATTTCAGTCTTCCTGTATCCATTGAGGTTTTGTTCCTGACAATGTGGTCAATTTTGGAGAAGGTTCTGCGAGGTGGGAAGAAAATATATTCTTTTATGTTTGGGTGAAAAGTTCTGTAGACGTCTATTAGGTCCATTGGATTTCAGATCTCTGTAAGTGTCATTATTTCTCTATTTAGCACCTGTCTTGACAATCTGTGCCTTAGAGAGAGTGGAGTGTTGAAGTCTGCCACTATTAAGGTGTTGGAATCAATGTGTGATTTAAGATTTAATAATATTTCTTTAACAAATGCAGGAGCCCTTGTGTTTGGAGCTTGGATAGTCAGGATTGTGATGTCCTTGTTGTGGATTTTTCCTTTGATGAGGATGCAGTATCCCTCCCCATCTCTTTTGATTATTTTTTGTTCAAAGACTATTTTATTAAAAGAATAACTACTCCACCTTGCTTCTTGGGTATGTTTGCTTGGAAAACCTTTTCCAGACCTTTATTCTGAGGCAGTGTCTATACTTTGTGTAGAGGTGTGTTTCTTGAATGCAGCAGAATGTTGGATCCTGTATCTGCAACCAATCTGTTAGTCTGTGTCTTTTTATTGGAGACTTGAGACCATTGGTGTTGATAGATATTAGTGTCCAATGATTGTTAGTTCTTTTTATTGTGGAGTTAGTGGTGACTGTGTGTTTGTGTGCTTGTTTTCTTTTGCCTTTTTTGTGATCGTGTCTTTATCCTGTGTTTTCTTGGGTGTAAGTGATCTCTTTAGGTTGGAGTTTTCCTTCTAGTATCTACTACATGGCTGCGTTGTTGCATATATATATATATATGTGTGTGTGTGTGTGTGTATGTATGTATATATATATATATATGTTTATATATATATATATATGTTTATATATATATATGTTTATATATATATATGTTTATATATAGTTTAAATTTAGTTATGTTGTGGAATACTTTGTATTCTCCACCTATGTTGATTGAAAGTTTTGCTGAGTATAGTAGTCAGAGTTGGCATCTGTGGTCTCTTAGTGTCTGCATGATATCCACCCAGGCCCTTCTGGCCTTCGTAGTCTCTGTTGAGAAGTCTAGTGTGATTTTGATAGGTCTGCTTCTATATGTTACTTGGCCTTTTTCCCTTTCTGCTTATTATACTTTTTACTTGTCCTGTAGATTTGGTGTTTTGATTATTATTTGGTGGGAGAAATTTCTTTTTTGGTGTTTTGTAAGCCTCTTGTGTGTTTAAGGGCATCTCTTTCTTAAGGTTGGGGAAATTTTTTTTTCTATGATTTTCTTAAAAACAATTTCTGGGTTGAAGAACCTGCTGATTCCCTGTTTTCTTCTGGCTTTCAGAGGAAATCATGAAATTTGCAGGTAAATGGTGGGACCTGGAAAGGATCATCCTGAGTGAGTTGTCCCAGAAGCAAAAAGACACGCATGGTATATACTCACTCATATAAACATGCAACATAGAATAAACCCACTAAAATCTGTACATCTAAACAAACTAAGCAAAAGAGAGGACCCTAACTAAAATTTTCAATCCCCATCCTGAAAGGCAAAGAGGATGGACATCAGAAGAAAAAGAAAATAGGAAACAACCTCTGAACCTGCCACAGAGGGCCTCTGAAAGCTTCTGCAGTATAGACTGTCAAAGCAGATGCTGAGCCTGATGGCCAACTGATGGGCAGAGTGAATGGAATTTTATGTAAGAAGTGGGAAATAGTAAGAGGTGGAGGGGACGGGAACTCCACAAGGAGAACAACAGGACAAGATAATTTGAACACAGGGAACTTCCCAGAAAATCATACTTCAACCAAGGACTATTCGTGGAGATGACCTGGAACCCATGCACAGGTGTAGACCATGGCAGTTCAGTGTCCAAGTGGGTTACATAGTAATGGGAAGAGGGACTGCCTCTGACATAATCTGATTGGCCTGCTCGTTGATCACTTCCCCCTGAGGGGGGAGCAGCCTTACCAGGCCACAGTAGAGGACAATGCAGCCACTTTTGATGAGAACTGAAAGACTAAGATCAAAAAGAAGAGGAGGACCTCCCCTATCAGTGGACTTGGGGAGTGGCATGCATGCAGAAAGGGGAGGGAGGGTGGTATCGGGAGGGGAGGAGGGAGGGCCTTATGGGGGGATACAAAATTAATAAAGTGTAATTAATAAAAAAAAACAATTTCTGAACCTTGGAGCCTGGAATTTTCTTTTCTATCTATTCCTAATATTCTTAACTTTTGTCTTTTTATAGTGTTCTTGATTTCTTGGATGTTTTATGTCAGGAACTTTTCCATTTTTATATTTTCTTTGAGAAATGTATTGATTTCTTCAGTTGTATCTTCAGCGCCTGAGATTCTGTCAGTGATGCTTACCTCTGAAGTTCCTGATCTCTTCTCTATGTTCTCCATCTCCAGAGTTTTCTTTGTTTGTGTTTTCTTTATTGATTAGAATTTTGTTTTCCAGGAAACAAGTTAGTAACCTGCCACAGAGGGCCTCTGAAAGGCTCTGCCCTGCAGACTATCAAAGCAAATGCTGAGACTTATGTCCAACTGTTGGGCAGAGTGCATGGAATCTTATGAAAGAAGTGGGAAATCATAAGATCTGGAGAGGACAGGAACTCTACAAGGAGAGCAACAGAACCAGAAAATTTGGACACAGGTGTCTTTCCAGAGACTCATACTCCAACCAAATACCATGCATGAAGATAACCTAGAACCCCTTCACAGATGTAGCCCATAGCAGTTCAGTGTTCAAATGGGTTTCATAGTAATGGGAAGAGGGACTGCCTCTGACATCATCTGATTGGCCTGCTCTTTGATCACCTCTCCCTGAGGGGGGAGCAGCCTTACCAGGCCACAGAAGATGACAATGCAGCCACTCCTGATGAGATTTGATAGACTAAGATCAGAATGAAGGAGAGGAGGACCTCTCCCATCAGTCAACTTGGGGAGGAACATGTGTGAAGAAGGGGGAGGGAAGGTGGGATTAGGAGGGAAGGAGAGAGTGGCTTATGGGGGGATACAAAGTGAATAAAGTGTAATTAATAAAAGTTAAAAAAAGAATTCTCTTTTCATGTCTAGAATAATTTTATTTGTTTCCTTCATCTGTTTGATTGTAAAACCCTGTCTTGCCATGATGGCCTCTATTTGTTTCTTCATTTCCTCTTTATGTGCCTCTAATAACTACATAATTGCAGATTTATGACCATTTTCCTATGCTTCAGCTGCATTAGAATAGCCACTGATTTGGGGGGATTCTAGTGAAGCCATGATGTCTTAGTTTTTGTTGATTGTAGTCTTATGCATGTCTCTAGCCATCTGGTTGTCTGCAGTCTTGACTGTTTGTTCCTGGAGCCTGTACTGCAGACTGGGTCCACCTGTCTCTGGAGTCTGGAGTGGTCTACAGGAAGATAAGGGATGACTAGGGGTTCAAGATTGCTTGCAGGATATTCAGATGCACCTAAGGAAGGGAGGGCTGTCTGCTGAGTTTACTGTCCCTGCTGTCTCACTGTTTATGACCCAGGTAGGCCAGGCAGCTGGAGCACAGATCTCCAAGCCTAGAGCTGCTCCAGTGTCCCACAGGCTTCCTCGAGATGGTGGACAATAGGACTTGAATCTCATGCCAGCTCAGCTCTGCTGAGTTCACTGCCTTTTCTGAGCTCATTATTTCTAACCCAGATGGGCCAGGCAGCTTGGGAGAAGCCAGAAAGTTCTGTGAGACTAGAGCTGCTCCACCACCGCACAGGCCTCCTCAGGAAGGAGGGCAATGGGGCTTTGGTCCTTTGCCCAACTCACCTCTACTGAATTCACTCTCATATACCAATTTAAACCATGAAATAGCAAAAGAGATTGAGGTTGGGAATCTACATTTAGGATTGAGCCACAGAGGAAAGTGTTTAGAATTAATAACAACTCCTGAAGACACACTGAAGGAGCCATTTTTGCTTTTCTTGGTGTAATGGAAAGGCAAAGAGCAAATGTGCAATGTGTTAGGGGTGTGGGAAAAGAGACTCTTCAGAAAACAGAAGAGATATTTTGAAGAAAGAGTGGGACCATGTGTCTGCCACCTTCCTTCCCATGTGGTTCTTGCAGACAGATGTCTGCTGCCCAGACTTCAGATGTGCAACACAGTGTTAGAACAATGCATTGAAAATAGGAGGCTGGGCAGGAATATCACTAGTATGAAAGCATCCACTGAAATCAGAGGAGTTTCCTCTTCTGGAAAAAGAGAAGCACCTGGCAGATAAGAAGTAGAGACTTGAAGAGAGGAAACAAGGCTTGAATTTGCTTGGGTTTCATAAATTTGAATCCCCAGCCATACCATAAAAAGTCAGGGATGTTTTCAAGTGCCTGAGCATATGCCATCACTGGAGATAACAAAAACCTATGTCTTAACTGGTTGGCCAACTTACCTGAAATATCCAGCTCAAAATTCAATGAGAAACTTTGAGACAGTAAGATGGAGTGGTAGAGAGTGATGAGACAGTATCTTTCTCTAACCTCTACATGGGCACACAGGAAAATGAACTGTTCACCACAACTTGCCCACACATAGGCACACAGAGAAACCACACACACACACACACACACACACACACACACTAGAGAGAGAGAGGTGGAAGAAGGAGAGAGAAGGAGAGTGAGGGAGAAAGAGAGAAAACATAAAGCTATTTCTCTTATTTTAGAAAGAGACACATTTTTTTTAATTTTGCCCTCAGGTGAAAAACATTTTACTTCCAGTTACGACATTTATTATATGCCTATTACCGTGTCTCATGCTCTGTGCACTGGAATTAGAGATACAAATGAGAAAAGATACGTTTCCCTCTAGGAAGCTATAATTCAGTAGGAAGAGCAGCACATTCAATTAAGTACTTGAAAATAATCACTTCATGAAACTCCATCATGACAGAGCTCTGAACCAAGAATTATGGCGAGCGAGCAGGGTCATTGATTCCAGCCTCAAGTATAGATGGCAGTGTTAAGGAACCACTGGTGCTAAAGGAAACACAGGACTCTGACTAGCCCCAGATGTGTTATGCATGTTGAGACTGACCTGGGCAGTATGGACAAAGTAACAGGTGAGTAGGAATGAGATCAAAAGAAGATGGCACAGAGACCCTAATAAACAAATAGATGGTTGAACCAGAGTTGTGATTCAGAAACCCCATTTTCTCAGCAAAGGGGAAACTTTACATTGGAGATGGTATAGGCAAAGTCAAACTAGAGAACCATATTGTAAAGAAGGGCACACCATGGATTTGCACTGGTGAATTATGTTGGATTGGAAGATAATCTTTCAGAAAAATATTATCAGAAGATAATCTTACTGAAAAATGGCTGTGAGCTCTTGTTCTGCAATAAACGGCTGCCTTTCAATCCTTGAAAAACTAAATAAATAGTTAGGGACTGTAAGTGATAATTCTGAGGGGAGGGGTTCAACACTATGCTTCTCTAGAGCAAAATTTCATTTTACAAACCTCATATTTATAGTAACATTCAGAATTATAAAAGCATAGAGCTATAGGGAGTCCAAGAGGCATTTCTTGAACCCCGAATTTCAAAAGTCCAGGTAGATCACATAGATTTCCCCTTCCCTCTCCTTTTGTCCCCTCCAATCCCATCTCCTTCCCATGCCTTTTTCCCTTTCACCTTCTACTTATCCTCCCTTTTCCTCTTCTCCCTCTCTCTTTTTCTCCTTCCCCCTTTCTCTCCCTCTCTCTCTGTCTCTCTCTCTCTTGTGCTTGCATGCTTTCTCTCTCTCTGTCTTTACCTCTACTCATTTTCATACTTTGCCTTCAACATTATGATATGCCAGAGTAATAACATAAATATCTTTGTGTCTATCACCTACCTTTAAATCCCATGGTCAGTATGGCCTGGGGAGGAGACTTCTTGTCATATTCAAATAAGTTATTCTGGGGTTTAACTCAGTGAAAAGGCTGAGCAAAGGGATTTTTTTTTCTATGCACAAATCCCCTGTTCAACTCCAGCTCCAAAACAGGTAGATAGAGGAACTGTGAGACTAAAAAGGGTTGTTTAAAAAACAAAAGACATCAAAATATTTGAGAGGCTGGAAGCCCCTTCGTGACTAAGTATAGCCTATTTTTGTTTTCCTGCCTCTCATATCATAAAACCAAAGGTGCAAAAATATCTTTCAGATCTATACAGATTTACCAATAAAGAGAACACAGAACAGTTGTGTTGAATCCTCACAAAAGACCCGTAAAATAATAAGAGCTTAAAAGGCCCCTGGAGGGAGTTTAGATAAGCGCCAAATAACTTTTGATTTACAGTGTAATCTTACACTGAAATGATATTCTGTGGGAAGCTATTAATTTCCATCTGGGGTGATCATTAAAAACATCATCGAATTTCATTTATTTGCAGGGATGGGAGCGTCACTTAAGTATCTTTCTATTTTATTCATTTGTGTGTGTACTGAGTGAAACTGCACCATGTGGAATTTAAGTCGTTACACTGAGTTCTGAGTTATTTGATCAATTTTCTATTCCATAAGTGAGTTAGTATTTCAAATGTGGTGCTAATGAAGTTTTACAGATTTTATGTAATGTAGTGTTATAATTTTATGGAATAAATCTAATTAATAATCAATATATTAGTTAATAACACACATGTCCCTTAATTCTTGGTAACCACTAGATTTATCTATTAACAAATTCTAGCATTAAGATGGTTAAGATTCAGGGGG
>NW_026596433.1:4428776-4451878 GCF_907164565.1 Psammomys obesus | reverse complement strand
CACACACACACACACACACACACACACACGGCCAAAGTGGCTAAAATTATTTTTCAAAGCCCTGATGCTCCAAATGTTGACAGAACACTCTTTCACTGCCTATGAATAATCCAAGATTCTGAGTCAATCTAACATCATATTAACCAACTGAACTGAAAAACATTACCCCAATAGGTGGTATAAAGGTGTTTTAACAGCCTCAGCATCCATGTTAAATTTTCTGAGTAAGCAGAAAACGAGTTGAACTTCCTTCTCTTGAAAACAGGCAGCTACCAACACACTGACATATCACGCTTAATGGCTAAGGAAGCCATTATTTATAACTAATATTTTATACATGGCAAAGGGCATTTTAACCACTCTGACAACTCTCTGAAGATTCTAGTCAGTGGGTTAGGGTAAGGAAAACAATTATGCCATCTCAAAAGTATTATGAAATTTTGCATTGAGTACAGAACAGTTGTATAGGCTGTATTCTTCTATTTATAGAACACTCTACAAAGCAAGAATTCTACCTACGCTACAGAAAATAGAATGGTAGTCTCACAGATCTGAAGATGAGGTATTGACAGTGAGAGAAGGGGTAACATCCTTTGCATTTCTGGGAAGTTATTCCTTGCATTTGCTAGTGAAGCAGTCTGCCACTGGCTATGCTGCCAGCTCTTCAAGAAAAAGTTTTATGTTGTGTGTATGCTCTGCATATCTAATTATATTTTAATCGTTTGTGTCTGCGTGTGAGTCCACATGCATGCATACATACCATAGCAATCACATAGCAGTCAGAAGACAGCCTAAAAGAGTCCGTTCTGAACTTCCACCACATGTGTCTCCCAGATTAAGGCAGTTATCCACACATTTACATATGAAGTTTTTAGATACATAAAACACACCCACACACACATGCACTAAGTGCATTTGGATATAATCATAGCTCATTAAAATTGGGAGGCCTGCAGAGACCGATACTGCAACCAAAGACCTTGCATGGAGAGAACCTAGGCCCCTTGTTCAGAGGAAGCCAATAGGCTGCTCAGTTTCCAAGTAGGTTTCCTAGTAAAGGGTACAGGGGCTGTCTCTGACATGAACTCAGTGGATGGCTCTTTGATCACCTTCCCCCTGGGAGATGCAGTCTTGCCAGGCAACAGAGGTAGATGATGCAGCCAGCCTTGATGAGACCAGATGGCTAGAAGATAGAAAGGGAGGAGGTCCTCCCCATCAAGGGACTAGGGAAAGAACATAGGGGGAGAAGAAGGGTGCATGGGACTAGGAGAGAATAAGGGAAGGGGATGCAGTGAGATACAAAGTGAATAAATTGTAATAAACAAATAAATTTGATTTAATTTAAAAAGGGAATACCACAAAAATTGACGTAAAAAATACAAGAGTAAAATGCAAACATTTCTTTAAAAGTAAATACCTATGCTTTTGTTTTATTTTTATTTCTCAAAACAGCATTATGTAGCAGCTATCTAGTTACACAAGCACCAAGAAGACTTTTGCTTTGTCTCAGAGTTCATAAGAAATCTGTACTATGATGATGTATTTTTTTAAATTCTTAGTCCATTGACAGACTTTCTACATTCTGTTCTAGAAAGATATGTGAGTAGATGGACTGAAGATTACACAGATGAATGGATACATATTTACACATACATGTATAAACAGACAAAGAATTGTCGACCTACTTTACATACAAAACAACTAAGGCTCCCTTCTCAACCATATCAACTGCCCCGCTTTTTCCCTTCAGAACAGGGCAGGCCTCCAGGAGATGACAGCCAAACACGACAAAACAAGACACAATAAGGCAAGGCAAAAAACCTTAGATTGAGGCTGGACAATGAAACCCAATAGGAGGGGAAAAAAAGGGGGGGGGAGGGCAAGAGCACGCAAAAGAGTTACAGACACACATACTTTTATTATTAGGAGTTCTACAAAAATACCAAGCTAACAGTCATAACATATATGCAGAGGACCTGGTGCAGACATATGCAGGTGTTTTGCTTGTTGCTTCAGTCACTGTGAACTACATGTGCCCTGCTTAGTTTATTCAGTGGGTCATGTTCTCCTGGTGACCTCCATCCTCTTTAGCTCCTACAATCTTTCCTCCTCCTCCTTTGAGGGTTCTCAAATCTCCAAGGGGAGAGACCCAATGAAGGTCTTCAGACTCTTTCTCTCTTTCTCTGTATAATGTCTGGTTGTGGGTCTCTGTACTACTTTCACCTGCTGCAGGAGGATTAAGAAAATGAAAACCCTGTATTAGAAAATAAGGTTCTATATGAAAAATTTTGCCACAACAAAGCAAAACTTGTTAATGTCTCATGATGTCACCATTTGAAAGATTCAGAGGGGTGAATATCTTTAGCGGATAACAAATCAGTTGTCAATATAAGTTCAAGTGTTAAATTAAGATCCATATCTGGAAACCAAAATAGATATATCAATACATGTCTTTTCAATTCTCTTTCATTTAAGGCTTTGGGCCAAAGACAATAAAGTGGTACTACTATTTGATTACTAATTATATTTTATTTCATTTCTACTAAAAGTTAGATGTTATTTAAATAAAGTATTAGCTAAAATATAATTTATTACCTGTTAATAAACTGGAACCACTAAGTAAATGACAAAAGTACTTAAAATTGGGAATTTGCACAGCATTCTGATTTAAATAGAGCATCTTGAGAAGGTGTCCTATTCAAAACACACGGAATGAAGTTAAGAAGTAACCATTACACGTAGCTTCATAGTGAATATTCCAGGCAATGGATACAGTCCACAAAAATACTTGTCAGTCGATACCATCATGTCTGAGAACAAATATGAAGACAATGTGATCATGACATGCTAAACGTAGAAAGAACAGAAGTAGATACAAGACAAAAGCATATCCAGATCCTGGAACACTCAAAAAGACACCACAAAAACTGCAGCTCTTCCTAGTCATCAAGCATACCACTGGCTAAGAACAAGTGACTATGATATTTCTATTTTTCAATAAATTTTTAGTTTTTTGTATTAATTAGAGTTTATTCACTTTGTGTTCCAGCTGTAGACCCCTCCTTTATTCTCTCCAAATCCAACACTCCCTCTCTCATATCCTCCCATGCTCCTCTCCAAGTCCACTGATGTGGGAGGTCTGCCTCCCCTTCCATCTGAACTTAGTTTATCAAGTCTCATAAGGACTTGGTGCATTGTCCTCCTGTGTGGCCTGGCAAGGTTGCTACCCCATCTGGAGGAGGCAGTCAAAGAGCTAGCCACTGAGTTCATGTCAGAGACAGTCCCTGTTCCCCTTACTAGGATCCCCAGTGGAGACTGAGCTGCCATGAGCTACATCTGAGCAGGGGTTCTAGGTTAAATCCATGAATGGTCCTTGGTTGGAGTATCAGTCTCAGAAAAGACTCCTGTGCCCAGATTTTTTGATTCCGTTGTTCTGTTGTGGAGCTCCTATTCCCTCCAGGTATTTCTATCTCCCCGTTCTTTTATAAGATTCCCTGAACTCTGCCCAAAGTTTGGCTATGAGGCTTGGCTTCTGCTTTGATACACTGCTAGGTAGAGTCTTTCAGAGGTCGTCTGTGGTAGGCTCCTGTCCTGTTTCCTGTTTTCTCCTTCTTCCAATGACCATCTGGTTTGCCTTTATGAGTGAGGATTTATCATGTAACCCAGGGTCCTCCTTCTTGCTTAGCTTCTTTAGGTGTACAGATTTTGGTATGTTTATCCTATATTACATGTCTAATATCCACTTATAAGTGAGTATATATCATTCATGTCTTTCTACTTCTGGGATCCCTCACTCAGGATGATCTTTTCTAAATCCCACCATTTGCCTACAAATTTCATTATTTCCTTGTTTTAACTGCTGAGCAGTATTCCACTGTGTAAATGTACCACAGTTTCTGTATCCATTCCTCCATTGAGGGACACTGTTGTTTCCAGGTTCTGGCTATTGCAAATAAAGCTGCTATGATCATGGTTGAGCAAATGTCCTTGTTGTGTACTTGAGCATATTTTGGTATCTACCTACGAGTGTTATAACTGGATCTTGAGGAAGAGCTATTCCTAATTGTCTGAGAAAGCGCCAGATTTATTTCCAAAGTGGTTGTACAAGTTTACATTCTCACCAGCAGTGGAGGAGAGTTCCCCTTTCTCCACATCCTCTCCAGCATGTATTGTCGCTTGAGTTTTTGATCTTAGCCATTTTTGATGGGTGTAAGGTGAAATCTCAGGGTAGTTTTGATTTGTATTTTCCTGATGACTAAGGACATTGAGCATTTCTTTAAGTGTTTCTCTGCCATTCTATATTACTTTACAGAGAATTCTCTGTTTATCTCTGTACCCCATTTTTAATTGGATTACTTGATTTGTTGTTTTTTAACTTCTTGAGTTCTTTATGTATTCTGGATCTTAGCCCTCTGTCAGATAACATCTTTGTGAAGATCCTTTTCCAGTCTGTTGGCTGTCGTTTTGTTCTGACAACAGTGTCCTTTGCTTTACAGAAGCTTTTCAGTTTCATGAGGTCCCATTTATTGATTGTTGATCTTAGAGCCTGATGTTGGTGTCTGCCCAGAAGTGCCAAAATGATCCTGTACAACAACAGATCATCTGGAGGTATCTCCATCCCTGATCTCAAGCTGTACTACAGAAAAAATAGTAATAAAAAATGCATGGTACTGGTATAGAAACAGAATGGTGGATCAATAGAATCAAATAGAAGACCTAGAAATAAACCCATACACTTATGGATACTTGCTGTATGACAAAAAGCCAAAACCATACAATGGAAAAAAGACAGCAACTTCAACAAATGGTGCTGGTCAAACTAGATGTCTACATCTAGAAAAATGAAAATAGATCCATACTTATCACCTTTCACAAAACTAAAGTCCAAGTGGATCAAAGACCTCAACATAAAACCAGACACACTAAATTGGTTAGAAAAAAAAATTGGGAAGAGCCTAGAACTCATTGGCATAGGAGACAACTTCCTGAATAGAACGACTGTGATGTTTCTTAATGTTGAGTTTTACTTTGTTTATGTGTCTGTTTACCTAAACGTTATGATTGTAAGAAGGAAACTGATGATTTTACAGTTCCTTTTAGATTAAGGTTCTGAAACCTGCTGACTTCTATTTTTGTGCCTCAATTTTATCTAGCTAAATTTATTTTGTTCTTGGCCATATTAAATTCTAAAATTCATGTGTACATTCTTCTGCTAGGCAGTGAACTACCAAAACAAATAACTTTAACACTATATCCCAACACCATGTGGATGGTCTGCAAATGTTTTATAAACTCATATGAAGCTATCAGTCATATTCTTTTGACATGATCTTGTATATTTGTACATAGAACAATCCCCAGCTTTCCTTTGCCGTTGCTGTAGAATGCTGCTGTCAAATGATATAAATTGGAATTAAACCTGTTCTCTAAGACATCTGAACCAAACAACTAACACAAAATGAGATTTTATAAGCTCAAGTGTTAATTTTCAAATCAAGGAGAAATAACAGAATCATATACTCTCTTATGAAAATGATAGGTTCGATAATAAATTTATTATTAATCATTAAATAAGCTAGTAGGCTTAAAAAGCCCACAGATGAAAATAAACTGTATGATTAATAGGAAGCAAGTTAATTTCATAGTTAACTAAATTTTTATTATTATAATACCTATACTTACTTGATTTTTCTTTTTTATTATTTTTCTTCAGTTTTCTTATTTATTTATTTATTTTATTCACTTTGCATCCTTGTATTCCCTTCCTTGCTACACTCTGTATCCCACCCACCCTCTCCTTTTCCTCAGTGGAGGGGAGCTCCCCTTCCCATTCAACCCAGCTCATCAAGTTGCATCAGGACTGAACATACATTCTTCCCTTGTAGCCTGTCAAGGCAGTCCTGCCAGGAGAAAGTGATTAAAAACCTAGCAAGTGAGTCCATGTCTAATTCATTCTCCACTTTCCTTAAGAGGGCCCCCATGAAACCTAAGCCGCTCATCTGCTACATCTTTTTTTTTAATTTTATTTTAAAAGATTTATATTATTTTTTTATTTTTCTTTTTAGTTACATTTTGTTAACTCTGTGTCCCAGCTGTATCCTGATCCCTCATTCCCTCCCCAACCCCACACTCCCTCCCTGGTCTCCTCCCTGCCCCTTTCCAAGTCCACTGATAGGGGAGGACCTCCTCCCCTTTCATCTGACCCTGTTTTATCAGGTATCTTTAGGGCTGGCTGCAAAGTCCTCCTCTGTGGCCTAACAGACTGCTCCTCCCCTGGGGGGGGGGGTCAAATAGCCTGCCCTTGAGATCCTTTTTGTAGAAGGCCTAGGTCCAGTTCATGCATGGTCCTTGGTTGATGCTTCAGTCTCAGTAAACCCCTGCAGGCCCTGGTTAGTTGGCTCTGTTGATTTTCCTGTGGAGTTCCTGTTACTTCTGCATCCTTTCTTCTTTCCTCCCATGATTCCCCAGGACTCCCAATGCATCAATGAATGCTTATCTGTGAGTCTAAGCATCTGCTTTGAGGTTCTGCTGGGTAGAGCCTCACAGAGGACAAATCTGATAGATTCCTGTCTGCAGGCTTAGCTGTGTATCATTCATAGTGTCAGGGGTTGGCACTCTCTGATAAGGTGGGTCTTTGGTTGGGCCAAGCATTAGTTGACATTCCCTAAGTTTCTGATCTATCTGCTCTATCTTTATCCCTGCATATCTCGTAGGCAGGGTAAATTTTGGGTCAAAGTTTTTGTGGTTGGGTTGATGTTCCCCTCCATTTACTAAAAAACTGGTTTAATTAGAGGATGTTCTTTCAGTCTCTATGGTCTCTGCTACTAGGAGTCTCTACTTGAATCCTGTTCATATCCTCTCAGGAGCCTATCCTGATGTAGGTTTCCAGTTTGGCACAGAGATGTCCCTACCCTCAGTTTCTCTTTTCTGCACAGGTCTTCTTCTATCCTTTTACCCTTGCTCTCCTCAGGTCTGATCTCCACCCTCTTAAATCTCTGTGCCCCTCTCATACCTTGTTGCCTCTCTTCAGCCACTAACTCTGTCTATTCTATCTTCCTTCTGAATGAGACTTATGCATCCTCACCTGGTCCCATCTCCTATGGTTCCCATAGATCTTCTCTTTCTAACCTTCCTTGTCAACTTATGGCAATCTCTAAGCCCTGACCTCTAGCAGGCTTTCTCTGCTAACTCACAGGCCACTTCCGCCAAAAAAACAAAAAACAAAAAAACAAACAAACAAACAAACAAAAACAGGTAGGCTTCCAGGAGACCTTCTCTGTCTCAGTGATTCAATAATAAATAAAGAATTAATAAAATATCCTTCCCATATTCCATAACAGAACACACTTGTCTGCCTCCCTCACTTCTCTGTTTTCATCTTCATGGATGAAAACATGACTTGTTGCTTTGTCTCATACTCCAACTCCAGAAGATGCCCCCTTGCCAACTGAAAGGCAGCTCCTCTCAGGGCAATGAGCAGGAGGAAAGCAGACCCACACATCTCCTCCTGCTCCTGAAATATAATCCATATAGTTTCTTTCCAAGATCTATAGCAGGAAATGTGCTGTGATCTCCCTTTCCACTGTAACCCTATGCCGATGAATAGTTTCTCCTCCATCCTTCCCTTCTCCAACTTGTCCTGGTATTCCTAGACTCCAACATCAGTAGGAATCCCTTGTAAACACACTAAGAAAGCAGGCCAGGAAAACTGGCAACACATAGCATCATATTCACTTAAAATCCAGAAAGAAAACAGAATTCATAGCATAAAGCAAAACACTCATTTAAAAAAGACAATTCCAGAAATCAGTCAGCACCTAGATCTGAAAAAAAATTCTCAAATACAGATGCCTAGATGCCATTGCAAAAACATAAAAGCAGCCAGGGCAATGTATCTTCACTGGAGCACATCTATCTTACCATAGCAGGGATGAATGTTCCAACATTGCTGAAGCACAAGAAAATGGCCTGAAAGCCAAGTACATGAAGATGATAGAGGTCCTTAAAGAAGAAATTAATAAATCCACCATAGAAATCTAGGAAAATAAAAACAAACAATGTGAGGAAATAAAAAAAGCCAGTGAAGAAAGCCAGAAAAACAAAAACAAGAAGTTAGAGGAAATGAATAAAACTGTTAAAGACCTGAAAATGAAAATAGGATCAATAAATAAAACATAAACTGAGGGAATTCTGGAAAATGAAAATTTTAGGAATTATAACAGAAACTAGAAAGTCAACTTTACCAACAGAATTTAAGAGAGGGAAGAATCTCAGGCATTGAAGATGGAATATAAAAAAGAATTCATTGGTCAAAAAAATGATAAATAAAAAAATAATAAACCATGACACAAAACATCCAGGAAAACTGGGACAACCTGGAAAAACAAACAAACAAACAAACAAACAAAAACGCCATGATCCATGATCCATGTTACTGCCAGAAATCAGGTTAATCCATGATCTGTGCTGCCACAGGAAACCATGTTGATGTGTGTGGTCTCTGCTACCCCTGGGAAGAGTTGATGTCCATGATCCAACTACCAGAAACCATGTTGATGTCTACAATCCATGCTTCCACCAGAAACCACGTGGAAGTACATGATCCACATTGCTCCCAACTGAAATTGATAAGGAAGCTTCTTTTGCAGTGCTGCAGATTGACTGGAGACTCATAAATGAGAAAGAAGGACACTGAAGGCCTCTGTGACAATCTACTCCATGCCCAAAAGAAACAGTATGGATAAGAAGCTATTGAAGAAAAATGTTAAAAATTGTGATAAAAATGATAAAAAGTAGCTATTAATAGGTGATGGCTTCTGACATGGCAGGGAGTGGGGGACTCAGTTTTGTTTAACAGGCTGGACAATGTAGTTTGTCTATGTTCCAATAAGGTCAATGTTTATGGTCCAATATGAACAACACAAATAGGCATATTTGGTTCTCCCTACACACTTGGGGTGACGTTTTGTATAAGGGTGGGAAGGTGGAACTGAGAGGAATGTGAAACAAGTGTAATCAGGGTGCATGAATAAAAATCTCAAATAATTGAAAAAATATTATGTTGAGGAAAATACAATAATAGGACTAGAGAAATGAAAAAAATCCCAGCCCAAAGGGATTAAGGGAATCCAGTTGCAAAGGAAAAAGACCAAGTAGCATATAAAGACAGACCTGTAACAATTACACCTGAATTCTCAAAGGAGACTCTAAAAGTCAGAAGGACCTGAAGAGATGTGCATCAGACTCTAAGAGACCACAGGTGCCAGCCCAGACTTGTATACGTAGCAATAATTTTAATTACCATAGATGGATAAAATAAGACATTTTTGATAAAGGAACTTTGGAAGTCAATCTGGCGCTTTCTCAGACAACTAGGAATAGTGCTTCCTCAAGATCCAGCTATACCACTCCTAGGCATATACCCAAAATTTACTCAAGTACACAACAAGGACATTTGCTCAACCATGTTTGTAGCAGCTTTATTTTTAATAGCCAGAACCTGGAAACAACCCAGATGTCTCTCAACAGAGGAATGGATACAGAAATTGTGGTATTTTTACACAATGGAATACTATTCAACAATCAAAAATGAGGAAATCATGAAATTTGCAGGCAAAGGGTGGGATCTAGAAAAGATCATTCTGAGTGAGGTATCCCAGCAGGAGAAAGACACACATGGTATATACTCACTCATATAGTCCTATAAGACCTGATAGGCATGGTGAAATCTATACACCTAAAGAAGATAAACAAGAAAGAGGACCCGGGAGGACTAAGGAGTAGATGAATCCTCACTTAGAAAGACAAAAGGGAAGTGTATGGGACATAGGAGAAAACAAGTAACAGGACAGGAGCCTACCTCAGAGGGCCCCTGAAAGACTCTACTTAGCAGTGTATCAAAGCAGATACTAAGATTCATAACCAAACCTTCCACAGAGTTCAGGGAACCATATGAAGGAAGGGGGAGTTTGTATGACATTGAAAGAATAGGAGCTCCACAAGGACCAAATATATGTGGGCACAGGGGTCTTTTCTGAGACTGACACTCCACCAAGGACCATGTATGGATATAAAATAGAAACTCTGTTCAGATAAAGCCTGTGGTAGATCAGTAACGAATTGGTTCCCCATAGTAAGGGGAACAGGGACACTTTCTGACAGGAAGTCAATGGCAGGCTCTTTGACCTCCTCACTCCCCAAGGGAGGAGCAGTCCTGCTAGGCCACAGAGGAGGACTTTGCAGCCAGTCCTGAAGATACCTAATAAAACAGGGCCAGATGAAAGGGGAGGAGGTCCTTCCCAATCATTGGACTTGGAAAGGGGCAGTGAGGAGATGAGGGAGCTAAGGAGGGTTTGGGAGGGGATGAGGGAGTGGGATACAGCTGGGATACAGAGTTAATAAAATGTAACTAATAAATAAATGAGAAAAAAAATTAATGAATATTTATCTACAAATGCAGCCCTAGAAAAGGTGCTTAAGGAAGTTAACTACACCAAGAAAGAAAGAAAGAAAGAAAGAAAGAAAGAAAGAAAGAAAGAAAGAAAGAAAGAAAGAAAGAAAGAAAGAAAGAAAGAATCTCAAATCAGCAAAATCACAGCGGGCCTGAGAAAATTCTAACCAACAAGGTATCAAAGCAGAGGCTGATACTCATAGCCAAACTGTGGGCAGAGTGCAGGAAATCTTATAAAAGAAGGGAGAGATAGAAAGACCTGGAGAGGACAGGAGAGCTACAAGGAGAGTAACAGAACAAAAAATTCTGGACACAGGGGTCTTTCCTGAGACTGATACTCCAACCAAGGACCATTCAGGACTATAACCTAGATGACCTAGAAGCACTGCTCAGATGTAGCCCATGGCAGCTCAGTCTCCAAGTGGGTACCCTCGTAAGGGGAACAGGAGCTGTCTCTGACATGAACTCAGGGGCTGGCTCTTTGATCACCTCCCCCTGATGGTGGAGCAGCCTTACCAGGCCACAGAGGAAGACACTGCAGCCAGTTCTGATGAGACCTCATAGGCTAGGATCAGATGGAAGGGGAGAGGGACCTCCCCCTTTGGAGGGAGCTTGGAAGGAGACTTTGGAAGGGCCTGGGAGGAGAAGAGGGGAGGGTAGGATTTTAAATTAGTTAACAAAAAAACATGGTCATGAGTCTTTGCTTTGAAAACACTGCTAGTTAGAGTCTTTCAAATGCGCTCAGTAGACTCCTGTCATATGTTCAATGCGCATCCCATCTGTCTTTCTAAACGAGGATTGACAATCTTACCCCATGTCCGCTCTCTTGATTATCTTTTTTAGGTGTATAGATTTCATTATGTTTATCATATCTAATAGGTCTATATAAGTGAGTATATACTGTGCTTGTCTTTCTCCTTCTGGAATATTTCACTCAGGATGATCTTTTCTAGATCCCACCATTTGCCTGCAAATTTCATAATTTCTTCCTTTTTGATTGCTGAGTAGTATTCCATTGTGTAAAAATACCACAATTTCTGTACCCATTCCTCCATTGATGGACATCTGGGTTGTTTCCAGGTTCTGGCTATTACAAATAAAGCTGCTATAAACATGGTTGAGCAAATATCCCTTTTGTGTACTTGAGCAAACTTTGGGTATATACCTAGCAGTGGTATAGCTGGGTCTTGAGGAAGCACTATTCCTAATTGTCTTAGAAAGCGCCAGATAGATTTCCAGAGTGGTTGTATCAGTTTACATTCCCACCAGCAGTGGAGGAGGGTTCCCCTTTCTCCACAACCTCTCCAGCATGTGTTGTCCCTTGAGTTTTTCATCTTGGCCATTCTGATGGGTGTAAGGTGATATCTCAGGGTCGTTTTGATTTGCATTTCCCTGATGGCTAATGAGGATGAGCATTTCTTTAAGTGTTTCTCTGCCATTCGATATTCCTCTACAGAGAATTCTCTCTTTAGCTCTGTTCCCCATTTTTTAATTGGATTACTTGGTTTGCTGCTTTTCAGCTTCTTCAGTTTTTTGTATATACTCGATATTAGTCCTCTGTCAGATAAAGGATTAGTGAAGATTCTTCCCCAATCTGTAGGCAGGCGTTTTGTTTTGATGACAGTGTCCTTTGCTTTACAGAAGCTTTTCAGTTTCATGAGGTCCCATTTATTGATTGTTGATTGTTGCTCTTTATTTAATAATTTTTATTTTTAATATTAATCACAGCTTATTTACTTTGTGTCCCAGGCATAGCCCCCTCTCTCATTCCCTCCCAATCCCACCCTCCCTCTCTCATCTCCTCCCTGCCCCTTTCCAAGTCCACTCATAGGGGAGGTCCTCCTCCTCTTCCATCTGACCCTAGCTTATCAGGTATCATCAGGACTGGCTGCAATGTCCTCCTCTGTGGCCTAGCAAGGCTGCTCCTCCCTTGGTGGTGAGGGGGGAGATCATTGAGATCATGTCAGAAACAGTCTCTGTTCCCCTTACTAGGGAATACACTTAGATACTGAGCTACCATGGGCTACATCTGAGCAGCGGTTCTACGTATCCACACATGGTACTTGGTTGGAGAAACAGTCTCATACAGAACCTTGAACCTGATATATTTGGTCCTTGTGGAGCGCCTGTCCTCTCCAGGTAATATCAATTCACCCTTCTTTCAGATTATTCCCTGCACTCTGCCCAAGGTTTGGTTATGAGTCTCAGCATCTGCTTGGATACACTGCTAAGTAGAGTCTTTCAGAGGTCCTCTGTGGTAGGCTCCTGTCCTGTTACTTGTTTTCACCTACTTCCAATGTCCATCCCTTTTGTCTTTATAAGTGAGGATTGATCATCTTACCCCAGGTCCTCTTTCTTGTTTATCTTCTTTAGGTGTACAGATTTTAGTAGGTTTATCCTCTCTTATAGGTTTAGTACCCACTTATAACTGAGTATATACCATGCATGTCTTTCTGTTCCTGGGATACCTCACTCAGGATGATCTTTTCTAGATCCCACCATTTGCCTGCAAATTTCATGATTTCCTCGTTTTTTGATTGTTGAGTAGTATTCCATTGTGTAAAAATATCACAATTTCTGTATCCATTCCTCTGTTGAGGGACATCTGGGTTGTTTCCAGGTTCTGGCTATTACAAATAAAGCTGCTACAAATGTGGTTGAGCAAATGTTCTTGTTATGTACTTGAGCATCTTTTGGACATATGCCTAAGAGTGGTTTAGCTGGATCTTGAGGAAGCACTATAACTAATTGTCTGAGAAAACACCAGATTGATTTCCAAAGTGGTTGTAAAAGTTTATTTTCTTACCAGCAATGGAGAAGGGTTCCCCTTTCTCCACAACCTCTCCAGCATGTGTTGTCACTTGAGTTTTTGATCTTAGCCATTCTGATGGGTGTAAGGTAAAATCTCAGGGTCATTTTGATTTGCATCTCTCTGATGGCTATGGGTATTGAGCATCTCTTTAAGTGTTTCTCCGCCATTCTACATTCCTCTACAGAGAATTCTCTGTTTACCTCCATACCCCATTTTATTAATTGGATTGCTTGATTTATTGCTTTTTCATTTCTTTAGTTCTTTATATATTTTGGATATCAGCCCTCTATCAGATATAGGGTTGGTGAAAACTATCATAAAATACCTTGGGGTGACTCTAATCAAGCAAGTGAAAGACCTGTTTGAAAAAAAACTTCAAGTCTCCGAAGAAAAGAATTTAAGAAGATATCAGAAGATAGAAATATCTCCCATGCTCATGGACCGGTAAGATTAACATAGTGAAAATGGCCATTCTGACAAAAGTAATCTACAGATTCAGTGCAATTCCCATCAAAATACCAACACAATTCTTTACAGATATTGAAAAAACAAGTCTCAACTTCATATAGATAAACAAACAAAAAACAACAACAACAACAAAAAAAAACCAGAATTTCCAAAACGATCCTATACGGCAACAGATCATCTGGAGGTATCACCATCCCTGATCTCA
The DNA here is from genome assembly GCF_907164565.1 of Psammomys obesus. NCBI lineage: Eukaryota > Metazoa > Chordata > Mammalia > Rodentia > Muridae > Psammomys > Psammomys obesus. Next base: position 4,437,943 of record NW_026596433.1, on the reverse strand, counting down.
AGCTGTACTATAGAGCAATAGTAATAAAAACTGCATGGTGTTGGCATAGAAGCAGAAAGGTGGATCAATGGAACCAAATAGAAGACCCAGAAATAAACCCACACACCTATGAAAACTTGATTTTTGACAAAGAAACCAAAACCATTCAATGGAAAAAAGACACCATCTTCAACAAATGGTGCTGTTTCAACTGCATGTCTACATGCAGAAAAATGAAAATAGATCCATATTTATCATCCTACACAAAACTAAAGTCTAAGTGGATCAAACACGTCAATATAAAACCAGATACATTAAATCTGTTAGAAGAAAAAGTGGGGGAGGGCCTAGAACTCATTGGCACAGGAGACAATTTTCTGAACAGAATACCAACAGCACAGGCTCTAAGAGCAACAATCAATAAATGGAACCTCATGAAACTGAAAAGCCTCCTTAAAGCAAAGGACACTCTTGTCTGAACCCGAACAAAACAAATGCTTACAGACTGGGAAAGGATCTTCAACAACAACAAAAAAAAGGAACAAATGGGACATAAACAATACACACCAATAGAAATCCAGAGAATCATAAGGACATACTTTAAAATCCTGGACACCACTTGAAAATATAAAAAATAATAAAATAAAATAATAGGATAATTTTCTAGGTAGATACCAAAATTATATTATCCAGATAAAAAATTTAAATAGACCTGGAACCCCTACTGAAATGGAAGCAGTCACTAAAAGTTTCCCAACCTTCTCATATCTTCTTCTAATTCTTTCTTCAGAGACTTGAAATTTTTTTCATACAAGTCTTTGAATATTTCTCATTTGTGGCTATTGTGAAGGGTGCTGTTTCCCTAATTTCTTTCTCAGCCCTTTTGTCTTTTGTATACAGGAGTGCTACTGATTTTTTTGAGTTAACTTTGTATCCGGCCACTTTGCTGAAGGTGTTTATCAGCTGTAGGAGTTCCCTGGTAGAGTTTTTGGGGTCACTCATGTATACTATCATATCATCTGCAAATAGAGATAATTTGACTTCTTCTTTTCCAATCTGTATCCCCTTGATCTCTTTCAACTGTCTTATTGCTCTAGCAAGGACTTCCAGCACTATGTTGAAGACATATGGAGAGAGTGGGCAGCCTTGTCTTGTCCCTGATTTTAGTGGGATTGCATTAAATTTTTCTTCGTTCAGTTTGATGTTGGCTATAGGCTTGCTGTATATCGCCTTTACTATGTTTAGATCTGTGCCTTGTATTCCTGATCTCTCCAATACTTTAAACATGAATGGATGTTGGATTTTGTCAAATGCTTTTTCAGCATCTAGGCAGATTATCATGTGCTTTTTTTTCTTTCAGTTTGTTAATATGGTGGATCACATTGATGGATTTCCATATATTGAACCATCCCTGCATACCTGGGATGAAGCCTACTTGGTCATAGTTGATAATATCTTTGATGTGTTCTTGGATTCAGTTTGCAAGTATTTTGTTAAGTATTTTTGCATCAATGTTCATAAGGGAGATTGGCCTGAAATTCTCTTTCTTTGTTGAGTCTTTGTGAGGTTTAGGTACCAAGGTGACTGTGGCTTCATAAAATGAGTTTGGTAATGTTCCTTCTGTTTCTATTTTGTGGAATAGTTTGAAGAGAATTGGTGTTAGCTCTTCTTTGAAGGTCTGGTAGAATTCTGTGCTGAAGCCATCTGGTCCTGGGCTTTTTTTGGATGGGAGACTTCTGATGACCGCTTCTATTTCTTTGGGGGATATAGGACTATTTTGTTGATTTACCTGGTCCTGTTTCAGCTTTGGTAAGTCAAATCGATCAAGAAAAATTGTCCATTTCCTTTAGATTTTCAAATTTTGTGGCATATAGACTTTTGAAGTAAGTCCTAATGATTGTTTGGATTTCCTCAGTGTCTGTAGTTATGTCCCGCTTTTCATTTCTGATTTTGTTGATTTGGGTGTTGTCTCTCTGCCTTTTAGTTAACTTGGCTAAGGGTTTGTTGATCTTGTTGATTTTCTCAAAGAACCAGCTCTTGAAAAAGAATCTTCACCAACCCTTTATCTGACAGAGGACTCATATCCAGTATATATAAAGAACTAAAGAAGCTGAAAAGCAGCAAAACAAGTAATCCACTTAAAAAATGGGGAACAGAGCTGAACAGAGAATTCTCAATAAAGCAATATCAAATGGCAGAGAAGCACTTAAAGAAATGCTCAACCTCATTAGTCCTTAGGGAAATGCAAATCAAAACAACCCTGAGATTTCACCTTACACCCATGAGAATGGCCAAGATCAAAAACTCAAGTGACAACGCATGCTGGAGAAGTTGTGGAGAAAGGAGAACCCTTCTCCACTGCTGGTGGGAATGTAAACTTGTACAACCACTCTGGAAAGCAATCTGGCGCTTTCTAAGACAACTAGGAATAGCGCTTCCTCAAGATCCAGCCATACCACTCCTAGACATGTATCCAAAAGAAGCTCAAGTACACATTAAGGACATTTGCTTTGTAGCAGCTTTATTTGTAATAGCCAGAAGCTGGAAATAGCCCAGATGCCCCTCAACTGAAAAATGGATGCAGAAACTGTGGTACATCTATACAATGGACTATTACTCAGCAATGAAAAATAAGGAAATCATGAAATTTGCAGGTAAATGGTGGGACCTGGAAAGGATCATCTTGAGTGAGTTGTCCCAGAAGCAAAAAGACACACACGATATATACTCACTCATATAGACATACAACGTAGGACAAACCCACTAAAATCTATGCATCTAAAGAAACCAAGCAAGAGAGAGGGCCCTAACTAAAATGTTCATTCCCCACCTGAAAGGCAAAGAGGATGGATATGAGAAGAAGAAAACAGGAAACAACCTAGAAACCTGCTACAGAGGGCCTCTGAAAGCCAGAAGAAGAAAACAGGAAACAAACTAGGAACCTACCACAGAGGGCCTCTGAAAGCCTCTGCCCTGCAGACTATCAAAGCAGATGCTGAGCCTGATGGCCAACTGTCGGGCAGAGTGAATGGAATTTTTTGTAAGAAGTGGGAAATATTAAGAGCTGGAGAGGACAGGAACTCCACAAGGAGAGCAACAGAACAAGAAAATTTGAACACAAGGAACTTCCCAGAGACTCATACTCCAACCAAGGGCTATTCATGGAGATAACCTAGAACCCCTGCACAGATGTAGCCCATGGCAGGTCAGTGTCCAAGTGGGTTACCTAGTAATGGGAAGAGGGACTGCCTCTGACATAATCTGATTGGCCTGCTCTTTGATCACCTCCCCCTGAGGGGGGAGCAGCCCTACCAGGCCACAGAAGAGGACAATGCAGCCACTTTTGACAAGAACTGATAGACTAAGATCAGAAAGGAGAGGAGAACCTCCCCTCAGTGGACTTGGGGAGGGGCATGCATGCAGAAATGGGAGGGAGGGTGGGATCGGGAGGGGAGGAGGGAGGGGCTTATGGGGGAATACAAAATGAATAAAGTGTAATTAATAAAAAATTTTTAAAATGTTAAAAAAAAAAGTTTTCCAACCAAGAAAATCTGGGGCCAGATAGTTTCAGTGCAGAATTCTATCAAGCTTTCAAAGAAAACTTAATGTCAATACTGTTCAAAATATTTAATAAAATAGAAACAGAAGGAACATTGTGAAATTCATTTTATGAGGCTGTAGTTACCCTGATACCCAAAATACATAAAGACTTAACGAAGAACAAGATTTAAAGACTAATTGCTCCTATGAACATAGATGCAAAAAAAAAAAAAAAAAAACTAAAAGAAGAAAAAAACACTTGCAAACTGAATCCAAGAATACATCAAAAAGATCGTCCACCATGATCATGTAGACTTCATCCCAATGATGTAGGAATGGTTCAATATACAAAAATCAGTAAATGTAATTTAACACATGAACAAACTGTGAGAAAAAAAAAAACATGATCATCTCATGAGATTTTATAAAGGGCTTTGACAAAATCCAACACCCCTCCATGATAAAAGTGCTGGAGAAATAAAGGATACAAGATACATAACCTAAACATAGTAAAGGCAATTTACAGCAAGTGTATAGCCATCATCAAATTAAATGAAGAGAAACTCAAAGCAATTCCCTAAAATCAGGAACAAGACAGGGTTGTTCACTCTCTCCACACTTACTCAATATAATACTTGAAATCTTAGCTAGATCAATAAGATAACTGAAGGAGATTAAAGGAATGCAAATTAGAAAGGAAGAAGTCAAAGTATAATTATTTGCAAATTATATGATACGATATGTAAGTGGCCCTACAAATTTCACAAGGAAACACCTACAGCCGATAAACACTTTCATCAACGAAACTGGATACAAGATTAATTAAAAATTAATTAATTAATTACAAGTGAAAAATACAGAAGTATCTCTTCTATATAAAAATGGCAAATCAACTGAGAAAGAAATTAGGAAAACAACACCTTCACAATAGCATCAAAAATATAAAATTTACTGAGGTAGCTCTATCTAAGCAAGTGAAAAACTTGTGTGATAAAATCTTCACGTATTTGAACAAAGACATTGAACAAGATATAAAAAGATAGAAAGAAAATAGATCTCCAATGCTCCTGGATCAATAGGATTAACATAATAAAAATGTTAATCGTACCGAAAGCATTTATCAGATTCAATCCAATCCTTACCAAAATACCAATGCAATTCTCTACAGGTCTTTAAAGAACAATTTTCAACTTCATATGGAAAAAAAATAAAAAACAGAAACAATTGTGAAAACAAAAGAACAACTGGAGTTCTCACCATTCCCAATTTCAATGTGTACTACAGGGTTATAGTAATAGAAACCTCATGGTATTGGCATAAAAACAGAAATGCTGATCAACTGAATTGAAGTCCCAGACATATTTTTATATACACACGACACATGATTTTTTATAAGCAAGCCAGAAATAGACACAAGAGAAAAGACAGCAGCATTACAGTGGTAAAACTGAATGTTTTCACACAGAGTAATATAAATAGAATCATATTTATCACTCAACACAAAACTTAATCCCAAATGAACCAAAGACCTCAACCAGATACACTAAACCTGATATAAGAGAAAGGGAGAACAACATTGACACAGGAGATAACTTGCTGAACAGAACATTGATAGTAAAGGAACTAAGCTCAACAATTCATAAGAGAGACCTCATGAAACTTAAAAGCTTCTGCAAAGCATAGGACAAGATCAACTGGGCAAAATGGCAGCAATAAAATGGGGGGAAACTTTTAACCACTCCACATTTAATAGAGGACTGATATCCAAAGAACTCAAGAAAAAAATATATATATAAACAATTAAAATATAGGATATAGACAGACCTAAACAGAGAATTCTCAATAGAGTAATCAAAAATGGCTGAGAATTACTTAAAGAAATGTTCATCATCCTTATCCATCATGAAAATACAAATCAAAACTACTCTGAGATTCCATCTAATAACTCTCAGAGTAGCTACAGTCATAACACAAGTGAGAGCTTATGCAGGCCAGTATGTGGAGCAAAGAGAACATTCTTTCATTCCTGGTATGGGTGAAAGTGTATACAGCAGGTATGGACATAAAAATGACAGATAAAGGCGATATACAGCAAGCCTATAGTCAACATCAAACTGAACGGAGAGAAACTTAAAGCAATCCCACTGAAATCAGGGACAAGACAAGGCTGCCCACTCTCTACATATCTCTTCAACATAGTGCTGGAAGTTCTTGCTAGAGCAATAAGACAGTCGAAGGAGATCAAGGGGATACAGATGGGAAAGGAAGAAGTCAAATTATCACTAATTGCAGATGATATGATAGTATATATGAGTGACCCCAAAAACTCTACCAGGGAACTCCTACAGCTGATAAACACCTTCAGCAAAGTGGCCTGATACAAAATTAACTCAAAAAAAATCAGTAGCACTCCTATATACAAAAGACAAAAGGGCTGAGAAAGAAATTAGAGAAGCAACACCATTCACAATAGCCAAAAATGACATAAAGTACCTTGGTGTAACCCTAACCAAGCAAGTCAAAGGCTTGTATGAAAAAAATTTCAAGTCTCTGAAGAAAGAATTAGAGGAAGATATGAGAAGATGGAAAAATCTCCCATGCTCATGGCTTGGCAGGATTAACATAGTAAAAATGGCCATCTTACCAAAAGCAATCTACAGATTTAATGCCATTCCCATCAAATTGCCAACACAATTCTTTACAGACCTGGAAAGAAGAATTCTCAACTTCGTATGGAATAACAAGAAACCGAGAATTGCTAAAACAATCCTCTACAATAAAAGATCTTCTGGAGGTATCTCCATCCCTGATCTCAAGCTGTACTATAGAGCAACAGTTATAAAAACTGCATGGTACTGGCATAGAAACAGAATGGTGGATCAATGGAATTGAACAGAAGACCCAGAAATAAACCCACACACTTACTGACACCTGATTTTTGACAAAGATGCCAAAACCATACAATGGAAAAAAGATAGCATCTTCAACAAATGGTGTTGGTCCAACTGGATGTCTACATGTAGAAAAATGAAAATAGATCCATACTTATCACCCTGCACAAAACTGAAGTCCAAGTGGATAAAAGACCTCAACATAAAACCAGACACATTAAATGGGCTAGAAAAAAAAGTGGGGAATACCCTAGAACTCATTGGTACAGGAGAAAACTTCCTGAACAGAACACCAACAGCACAGGCTCTAAGAGCAACAATCAATAAATGGGACCTCATGAAATTGAAAAGTTTCTGTAAAGCAAAGGACACCATCATCAAAACACAGCGACTGCCTACAGATTGGGAAAGAATCATCACCAACCCTTTATCTGACAGAGGACTCATATCCAATATATATAAAGAACTAAACAAGCTGAAAAGCAACAAACCAAGTAATCCACTTAAAAAATGGGGAACAGAGCTAAAGAGAGAATTCTCTGTAGAGGAATATCGAATGGCAGAGAAGCACTTAAAGAAATGGTCAACCTCATTAGCCATTAGGGAAATGCAAATCAAAACAACCCTGAGATTTCACCTTACACCCATCAGAATGGCCAAGATCAAAAACTCAAGGGACAACACATGCTGGAGAGGTTGTGGAGAAAGGGGAACGCTTCTTCACTGCTGGTGGGAATGTAAACTGGTACAACCACTCTGGAAAGCAATCTGGCGCTTTCTCAGACAACTAGGAATAGCGCTTCCTCAAGATCCAGCCATACCACTCCTAGGCATATACCCAAAAGAGGTGCAAGTACACAAAAAGGACATTTGCTCAACCATGTTTGTAGCAGCTTTATTTGTAATAGCCAGAAGCTGGAAACAACCCAGATGTCCCTCAACTGAAGAATGGATGCAGAAACTGTGGTACATCTATACAATGGAGTATTACTCAGCAATGAAAAATAAGGAAATCCTGAAATTTGCAGGTAAATGGTGGGACCTGGAAAGGATCATCCTGAGTGAGTTGTCCCAGAAGCAAAAAGACACGCATGGTAGATACTCACTCATATAAGCATACAATATAGAATAAACCCACTAAAATCTGTACATCTAAACAAACTAAGCAAAAGAGAGGACCCTAACTAAAATGTTCAATCCCCATCCTGAAAGGCAAAGAGGATGGACATCAGAAGAAAAAGAAAACAGGAAACAACCTTGGAACCTGCTACTTAGGGCCTCTGAAAGCCAGAAGAAAACAGGAAACAACCTTGAAACCTGCCACAGAGGGCCTCTGAAAGCTTCTGCCATATAGACTGTCAAAGCAGATGCTGAGCCTGATGGCCAACTGATGGGCAGAGTGAATGGAATTTTATGTTAGAAGTGGGAAATAGTAAGAGCTGGAGGGGACGGGAGCTCCACAAGGAGAGCAACAGAACAAGAAAATTTGAACACAGGGAACTTCCCAGAGACTCATACTCCAACCAAGGACTATTCATGGAGATAACCTAGAACCCCTGCACAGATGTAGCCCATGGCAGGTCAGTGTCCAAGTGGGTTACCTAGTAATGGGAAGAGGGACTGCCTCTGACATAATCTGATTGGCCTGCTCTTTGATCACCTCCCCTTGAGGGGAGAGCAGCCTTACAAGGCCACAGTAGAGGACAATGCAGTCAATTTTGATGAGAACTGATAGACTAAGATCAGAAAGAAGGAGAGGAGAACCTCCCCATCAGTGGACTTGGGGAGTGGCATGCATGCAGAAAGGGGAGGGAGGGTGGGATCAGGAGGGGAGGAGGGAGGGCCTTATGGGGGGATACAAAATTAATAAAGTGTAATTAATAAAAAATTTTTAAAAAAATGACAGATCCTCAAAAGAATGGTAATCTATTCACCTCAAGACCCAGCTCTACCAATCTTAGGTATATACCCAAAGGACACTCCATTCTACCACAAGGATATTTCCTTATATTCCCTGTTGATTCATTCATAGTCCTCAGAAACTGGAAACAACCTAGAAGAGCCTCAACAGAAGAATGGATACAGAAAATGTGATTTGTTTAAACAATGGATTATTTCTCAGCTGCTAAAAAATGACATCGTAAAATTTCAGGTAGATGCAGAGAACTAGAAAAAAAATCATTTTGAGTGAGGTAACCCTGACCCGGGAACAGTTACAGAGACCCAGAGCCAGACATTATGCCTAGAGAGAGTCTAAGTGCAATGTCTCCATTGAAGTTATACAGATCACATGCTTGAATAGTAACAGCCGTGAAATAACTATCATCTCAGATTATTTAAGTAACTTACTTAAGCAAGGGATTGTTAAAATTTTTCAGTACTGATACATTCTTGTTTCCTAGAATTAGAGAGCCAAAATTTATAGATGAACTCTTGGCCTTTGAAAGAATGAAAGGAAGGAAGGGGGGCAGAAGGAAGGGAGAGAGAGAAGAAGGAAGGAAAGAATGGTGGGAAAAAAGGGAGAGAAGTATCCGTACCAAGAAATTAGAGACAGATGCACCTTACATAGGTGTATCTCACATGAGTACCAAAGAATATCCCACCCATCAAAAAAGGAAGGAATAAAGAGTTTAGAAGCAAAGCAAGGTGTTAGGAGACAAAAATTACCAGGTAACACAGGTGACTAGAAAGAGCAATGTGCAGTACATATTGTGTGTGTGTGTGTGTGTGTGTGTGTGTGTGTGTGTGTGTGTGTGT
>NW_026596433.1:4384715-4428766 GCF_907164565.1 Psammomys obesus | reverse complement strand
TGTGTGTGTGTGTGTGTGTGTGTGTGTGTGTGTGTGTGTGTGTGTGTGTGGTGTATATATGTATGTATATAAATACGTATATATATATATATGTATATATACATATGTGTATATATACATATATATACATATTATACATATAAATATATATATAAAATGACTGATACAGATAAGAAAAAGTCAGTGTAGCTAAAAAGCAAAATGAGGGCTTGCAAGCTGTTCAGAGAGTAAAGGTCCTTTCTATGCCAGTCACATGACCAGAGTCCAATACCTGGAACCCAGGAAAGACAGAAGAGAACCAACTCCATGAAGTTGTCTCCTGCTTTCTGCACAGGTGCTGCACCACATGCCCTCATGCAGGGCACCAAATCCACAAAAATGTTAGAGACATTTTCACATTTACCTGTGAATCTATTTATAATTACTTTTCCTATTTTTTTTAGTTTTTATACATTTTTTAATTTTTTTATTTTTATTAATTACACTTTGTTCACTTTGTATCCCCCATAAGCCCCTCCCTCCTCCCTTCCTAATCCCACCCTCCCTCCCCCTTCTTCACGCATGCCCCTCCCCATGTCCACTTATATCTTAGTCTATCAGATCTCATCAGGAGTGGCTGCATTGTCATCTTCTGTGGACTGGTAAGGCTGATACCCCCTCAGGAGGAGGTGATCAATGAGCAGGACCATCAGATTATGTCAGAGGCAGTCCCTCTTCTCATTACAATGTAACCTACTTGGACACTGAACTGTCATGTGCTACATCTGTGCAGGGGTTCTAGGTTATCTCCATGAATAGTCCTTGGTTGGAGTATGAGTCTCTGGGAAGTTCCCTGTGTTCACATTTTCTGGTTCTGTTACTCTCCTTGTGTGTTTCCATTCCTCTCCAGCTCTTACTATTTTCCAATTCTTACATAAGATTCCATGCACTCTGCCCAACAGTTGGCCCTAAGTCTCAGAGTCTGCTTTGATAGTCTGCAGGGCAGAGCCTTTCAGAGGCCCCCTGTCGCAGGTTCCTAGGTTATTTCCTGTTTTCTTCTTCTTCTGATGTCCATCCTCTTTGCCTTTCAGGATGGGGATTGAGCATTTTAGTCAGGGTCTTCTCTCTTAATTAGTTTCTTTAGACGTACAGGTTTTAGTAGGTTTATCCTATGTTTTATGTCTATATGAGTGAGTATATACCGTGTATGTCTTTCTGCTTCTGGGACAGCTCACTCAGGATGATCCTTTCTAGGTCCCACCATTTACCTGCAAATTTCATGATTTCCTTATTTTTCATTGCTGAGTAATACTCCATTGTGTAGATGTAGCACAATTTCTGCATCCATTCTTCAGTTGAGGGGCATCTGGGCTATTTCCAGCTTCTGGCTATTACAAATAAAGCTGCTACAAAGCAAATGTCCTTAATGTGAACTTGAGCTTCTTTTGGATACATGTCTAGGAGTGGTATGGCTGGATCTTGAGGAAGCACTATTCCTATTTGTCTGAGAAAGCGCCAGATTGCTTTCCAGAGTGGTTGTACAAGTTTACATTCCCACCAGCAGTGGAGGAGGGTACTTCTCCTATTTTTAATGTTGTAACATAATTACATCTTTTTACACTTTTCCTTCCTCCCTCCAAACCTTCACATATAACCTTCTATGGTCTCTTTCAAATTTACAGTCTCATTTTTTAATAATTGTTACATACATACATACATTCATACATATATACATACAAACATGTAAACACACACACACACATATATATATATATTTTTAAAAAAGCATAAGTACAACATGCTGAAAATAGCAAATAACTTTAATTAATTTCAATGGGCCATACAAAAGGAAATCTTTAAGCAAATTATTCCTGAAGAACTAGATGATGTATGTGGACAAACATGAACTTAACCACACCTCTATTACTTGGCTAAAGAACTGGATGAGAAATGAGGAACAGTCTAAGAGGAAGGGTCTGCAGAGTACACAAGGAGACTTAGATAATAATTATATCCTGAACATTTCAAAAAGCTATAAGCAAGAACATTAAATATTGCCCTCATAAAAATACATTTTGAGAATACAGATATCCTTAACACAAGTTAAGGATTGTATAGAATATACAATTATTAATACCTCTCAGACCCTTGTAACTACATATAGATCTGTGTTCTTATACATAAACTAAAAGTCAATTTCTTTAAATAAAAAGCTACCTTGCAGGATATCAAAGCAGTTGATGAGATTCATAGCCAAACTTTGGGCAGAGTGCAGGGAATCTTATGAAAGAAGGGGGTGATAGTAAGACCTGGTGGGGATAGGAGCTTCACAAGGAGAGGAACAAAACCAAAAAATCTGGACACAGGGGCCTTTTCTGAAACAGATACTCCAACCAAGGTCCACTCATGGAGATAACCTAGAAGCGCTGCACAGATGTAGCCCATAGCAGCTCAGTGTCCAAATGTGTACCCTGGTAAGGGGAACAGGGACTGTCTCTGACATGAACTCAGTGGCCTATTCTTTGATCACCTCTCCCTCTAGGGGGTGGTGCAGCCTTACCAGGCCACAGAGCAGGATAATGTAGCTAGTCCTGATGATACCTGATAGACTAGAAGCAGATGGAAGGGAAGGAGGACCTACCCTATCAGTGGACTTGGGCAGGGGCATGGGTGAAGAAGAGGGAGAGAGGGTGGGATTGGGAGGGATGAGGGAGGGGGTACAGGTGGGAAACAAAGTGAATAAACTGTAATTAATAAAAATAAATTTAAAAGTTACAAAAAAATTTAAATTCTAAAAAATAAACATTGTAGAAGGTAAAAATTTTAAAGTTACAGAAAATGCACAGATAAAATGTCTACAATCATGGCTTAGGTAAAGAAAATTTTATTACGAATATATAATTCAAAATGTATAAACATACTTTGAAGTAAAAGAAAACACTCTGTGGTCTATGAAGCAAATGTTTTAAGATGAGAACAGATTCTCAGTAATTTAAGAATCACAAGTTTATTTAGAGAATCTCTGTGTGAGTTTAGTGTTTTTGAATTTGTTTTGGTCAATCTTTTCTCCACTCTTCACTGTTTTACTTTATCATTTCAGGCATTACAAAGAGACTGTTTTTCTGACCAAAAACCAACAAAAAAATAAGAAAGGGATTTGAATAAACATTTCACCAAAAAATATATATTGATATCCAATAAGCACATGAAAAAAAAAAATCCAACAGCATTAGAGAAAGACAACCTAAAATTGTAAGACAATAGACCACATCCACTAGAACAATAAAGTAACAATAAAGCAAAAATAATTTTGCACAAAAATGTTAAAAAATATTACAAATTATTCCTAGTAAAATTTAACTAGGTGTCATTATTGCCCTTGAAATTATGTGTTTGGTATGTACTCACTTTAAGTGGATATTAGTTGTTAAGTAAATGATAATCATGCTAACATCCACAGACCCTGAGAAGTTAAGTAACAAGAAGGGCTCAAAAGGGGATACATGAATCTCTCTGAGAAGGAGAATTAGAATACATTTTGCAGGTGGACTGGGGGATGGTGGGAATGCGGGATGGGAGGTGGAGGAAAGGACAATGGGAGAAGGGACTTGGTATTAGGTGGTACGGTACGGGGGTGGAGGTGCAATGTGGGTAACTAGTGGAAATTTTCTGGAAACTTCCTGGAGTAACCATAGTGAAGACTCCTAGTAATGGGAGATAACAGAAGATGAACTGGCCATCTATAACCAGGCAAGGCTTTCAGTGGTGGGACTGGAACATCAACCCAGCCCCAAACCTTCCACCTACAATCTGTCCTGCCTGTAAGGTGTTCTGGGGTAATGGTGGAAAAGAACTTGTGTGACTGGCCAACCTATGTTCAGTCTAATTTGAGGTCCACACCGTGGTAGGAAGCCCATGACCAACACTGCCTGGATGACCAGGAACCAGAGGCTGTATAGAGAAGAGACCAAGGGTGGAACTAAGTACAATAGGCCAAAAGACAACCAACCAAACAAACAAAATCAATGAAATGATTCCTAATGATGTTCGCCTATACTCACAGATCAGTGCCTAGGTCAGTTGTCATCAAAGAGACTGTCTCTGGCAGCTGATAAGAGCAGATTCAGAGACCCACAGCCAAACACTGGTCTGAGAAATAACACACACTGGAAGTCTTCGTCGGGTCTCTCCCCTCAGAGCTCTGGGAGCTCCACAGAAGACTGGGAGGAGGAATTATAGGAGTCAGAGGGGTCAAGGACACTGGGAGAACATGATAAGCAGGACTCACTGAGGCTCAACAGAGACTGAAGAGGCAATCAGGAGCCTGAATGAGTCTGCCCTTAGGTCTGCATGTGTATGTTTGTTGATGTGGTGTTTGGGGAGATTTCCGACAATGGGAGTGGGAATATCTTTGACTCTTTTTTATTTTTTTAATAGTTTTATTATCATTTATTACAATTTATTCATTTTGTATCCGGGCTGTGGAACCCTCCCTCCTCTCTTCCCAATCCCACCCTCCCTCTCTCTTCTCTGCCTATGCCCTTCCCCTAGTCCACTGATAGGTGAGGTCTTCCTCCACTTCTATTTGACCCTAGCCTATCCGGTCTCATCAGGACTAGTGGCATTGTCTTCCTCTGTGGCCTGGCAAGGCTGCACCCACCAGGGGAAGGTGATCACTAAGTTCATTCCAGAGGAAGCCCCTGCTCCCCTTATTAGGGAACTCACTTGGAGACTGAGTCCGTGGGCTACAACTGAGCCTGAGTTTTAGGTCCTCTCCATGCATTGTCCTTGGTTGGGGTGTCAGTCTCTACAGGGCCCCCAGAACTTAGTGTTTTTGTTGTTGTTGGCTCTGTTGATCTCCTTTATGGAGCGTCTGTCCCCTTCAGGTCTTTCTCCCCCCCCCCTTCTTCCATAAAATGACCTGCACTCTGCCCAAAGTTTGGTTGAGTCTCAGCCTCTGCTTCGATACCTGGATCAGTGTCTTTGACTCTTTGGCCTGTTTTAGGAACCCTGTTCCTCCTACTGGGTTGCCTCCTTTAGCCTTGATGTGAGGGTTTGTGCCTATCTTACTGTACCTTGTTGTGCCCTGTTTCCTTTATGTCCCAAGGAGGCCTGCTCTTTTTCTAGGGTGGAGGATGGGAGAATGAATCTGAGGGAGAGAGAAGGTGGGGGCTAACTGCAAGGAGTGAGGCAGGGGAAGCTGTGCTTTGGATATGACAGAAGAATAAATAAACACTTAAAAGAAGAAAAAGAAAAGAAGAAATCCATATGTTGTAGCCCATCTCTCCTATATCAAGTAGTGACTGCACTCGGAGAAAAGGTCTTCTACAAGGTGGTTAAGATAAATTATTATTTGGATTACTTTATAATTGTCTTTTCCAAAGCATGAGTCACCAGTTGTTTATCTGATATACAGTAGTCATTCCTGAAATCAAACCATATGCAGACAACAATGAAAATGGAACCCCGAAGATTGTGTGTGTGTGTTTATGTATATTTAAAGAAGGGAAGTCTTCATTTTGAGAGATAGTTGGGAGTAAGTACGTAGAGGGCTTGGATGGAGGAAAGGAAAAAAGAATATTTATTTTAATTTAATAAATATATTTATATAATCTATAAAATCAAAACCTTGGCTCTAAGAACAACAATCAATAAATGGGACCTCATGAAACTGAAAAGCTTCTGTAAAGCAAAGGACACCATCATCAAAACAAAGCAACTGCCTACAGATTGGGAAAGAATCTTTACCAACCCTTTATCTGACAGAGGACTCATATCTAGTATATATAAAGAACTAAACAAGCTGAAAAGCAGCAAACCAAATAATCCACTTAAAAAAATGGGGAACAGAGCTAAAGAGAGAATTCTCTGTAGAGGAATATCGAATGGCAGAGAAGCACTTAAAGAAATGCTCAACCTCATTAGCCATTAGGGAAATGCAAATCAAAACAACCCTGAGATTTCACCTTACACCCATCAGAATGGCCAAGATGAAAAACTCAAGGGACAACACATGCTGGAGAGGTTGTGGAGAAAAGGGAACCCTTCTCCACTGCTGGTGGGAATGTAAACTGGTACAACCACTCTGGAAAGCAATCTGGCGCTTTCTCAGACAACTAGGAAGAGCGCTTCCTCAAGATCCAGCCATACCACTCCTAGGCATATATCCAAAAGAGGCTCAAGTACACAAAAAGGACATTTGCTCAACCATGTTTGTAGCAGCTTTATTTGTAATAGCCAGAAGCTGGAAACAACCCAGATGCCCCTCAACTGAAGAATGGATGCAGAAAATGGATGCTTTTCTTTGTAACTCACAACGAATTAAAAATCTCAAAGGTAGGCTTTGAAGAGTACTGTGTATGTCATGAGAACTGCAGAATACTTCTAATTTTTCTTTGAAATGCCTATAACAACAAAAGCCATTAAACTTTAGCATACTAGTGATCATAGTGTAGCCCCCAAAGTCTACCTTCACCCCCTTGCTTTATGTCTTCCTATATCTTAATGTCTTTATTCTTTATTTTGAAATAAAAGGTTCAGCTCATCACAGTGGCCTACAATAAAATCAACACATCTCAGTGTCCTTTGAAGCTCACTGTGGATCAACCCCATGAGGATTCAAAGAGTTATCCTTGAAAAAGAAAGTCCAGCAACTCTCCCTTTTTTTTCTTTTTATTTCTTCCTTTTCTTCAAACCTCTCTTTGAAAACAAATGCCACCACTCTGGCCCCTGAGGAAAGTTGAAAATCCTGTAAAAAAAAAAAAAAAAAAAAAAAAAAAAGATGGGAAATTGAGCTAAAAGCAAGATATTCCCTGTTTCTACACCTTTGGGCTTCTTCGTGAGAGACAAAGTACTTCATTCTCAGTTGACCCAAAGCCTAACATGTTTCTTTACACTGTGCGCTCTGTGCTTCTGAGCTCATCTGCTTGACAGTTGGTGTCTGGCCAAGTGTCATCAAGAGGCTATTAGATGGTACCAGTGACAAATGTGACTAATTCTTCCTGAGAGTTCCTGGGTCTCCCGAAGGCCTTCTTTAATTCCCCACCACAGTATTCCTTTTCTTGAAGGAAGGCAACTGTCTTCACAGCAGTGATGAAAGGGGTCTGTGTTCTAAAAGATACCATCTGGGTTTCTTCTATCCCTGCTATGCACGGTCCTTCATATTGATCTCTGGCAAACTGCTTCTGGCAAACTGTTTCTGGCTCTGGTGGTTTCCTGCAATCATGACGCTTTCATCTGTAACAATTACATAGTAAGATCTAAACACTGCTATCATACCTGTGTCCTCAGTTCCTAACTCTAGGTTTATACTAGTCCTTGTTTTTACTGGGTTTCTACCGGGATTCTGACCAGTTTGGCTCAGAGGGAACTTTTCTTAGATTTACTGATTATTCCGCAAAAATGCCAGGTAAATACCAATACTCATCTATCTCCATCCCACTTTCCCTTCCAACCTGTGCCTGGTGACACATTTTGAAGTGTGAATGATTGGACAGAGTGCTATCATAGATATTCTCAGATTCATCCTCAACACATAACCAAAATTTAGTGGAGCCTTTCCAAGACACATCGTGCCCAGGTTGGTCCTTTTGCAGCCTGCTCTTGCTTATCCTCATCCAACTTCTTATAGAAAGGCTCATTTGCTTTCCCATTCTTTACTTTCACAGGCACAGATTGTAAAGTAAACCTCTATAGCTTAGTTCTAGCACTATCGATAGCACTTGACCTATTTGTGAGAATCTGTAGTTGATATTTCTTACCCTTTCTTTACACTTAGATTTTAAAGATACATATCCCTTGGTGAAACATGGAGATTCATAGTGATAATAACTATGTAGAATCTCTCAATTCTAACCCTCAGTTCTCCACTGCCATGACGGTTAATGTGCCTTCCTTGTGGTTAAATAATCCCACACCATTGATAACCCTGCAATTAAATTATATCTTCAGCAGCATGTCTCTGTAGAAATAAAGGAGAGAGACAACAGTTTGAAAAATTCCAAACTGAGCAGTTTGAAATCATAGAGAAAATTCAACTCAGAAACTACCTGAGTTGTGTTCAGAATGATGGTCACATCTTTAATTCATTTGCTCTTTCACTTGGTATTTGCAATCATGGATGTTTTATCACACATTTTAAGCTTAGTACTAAATAAAGGAAAAGGGACTCTGACAGCTGCACAGGGAGCTTAATTAGGACTCTCTTAGAGTTTACTTTAAGATGCATAATTGATGTGGAAATGCACAAAGCACATAGTAGCCCCTAATATCCTCACACTGGTTTCAAAGTTGCTGATTGTCACATTTGTTTCACGTCCTCTAAAAGATGCCATTCTCTGGCTCCTTTTTATCTTAATCCAAGGCCACGTTTCAGTTTAATAATTCATTAGCTGTCCTTTGGATGGTGTTTCCTGCTGAGTTTACTAAAGACTGATTAGGAATTTTATCATTTCTAAGATTTCTCTATATATTTTCAGTGTCATCCCCTGCCGATTTGAATATTTTCTGGCTAGAAACATTTTTTTTTCTTTTTCTAAAATTATTTTCTGCTTTCTCTTTGTATCCATCAACTGTTTCTATCTATCTCACGGAGTACAAACGAGGGTTGAGATCTTGTGGGTCATTCCACAGCCTCGCCTATGTGTTTTTAGTGCATGCTCTTGTATCAGAGAAGCTTCATTCTTCCTGTATTAATGATCTCCAAAAACAAGTTAGGTGTGCCTTTACAGTTAATAACAGCATAATTTGTCAACTCCCAGGCATCGGGGCAAAAGCCACCTGGATTTGAAGTTTGCCTCCATTAATTTATTTTTTTTCTTTCCATTTTTAATTTTAATTTTAATTAATTATACTTTATTCACTTTGTATCCCCTCGTGGCTCCCTTCCTCCTTCCCTCCTAATCCCACCCTCCCTTCCCCTTCTCCACACATGCCCCTCCCCAAGTCCACTGATAGGGGAGAGAACAGGAGCTCTACAAGGAGAGCAACAGAACCAAAAATCTGGGCACAGGGGTCTTTTCTGAGACTGATACTCCAACCAAAGACCATTGATGAAAATAAACTAGAACCCCTGCACAGATGTTGCCCATGGCAGTTCAGTGTCCAAGTGGGTTCCATAGTAATGGCAACAGGGACTGTCTCTGACATGAACTGATTGGCCTGCTCTTTGATCACCTCCCCCTGAGGGAGGAGCAACCTTACCAGACCACAGAGGAAGACAGTGCAGCTACTCCTGATGAGACCTGATAGACTAGGATCAGAAAGGAGAGGAAGGCTCCCATTAATTTCTATCTAGTTAATTTTAAGCCATTTCTTTCTTAAAACAGTGGCCCTAGAAATTGAAACATGGTCCTGGAAAAGTTTTAAAACTTTCCTAAGTCTTAGTTTCTTCATTTGTAAGCTTCCAATAACTTCTTCCTAATATTTTTGTAGAAAATAGTTGAGGTTATATTTGTAAAATAAATAGCTCTATACCTGAAATATATGCATTTTTCTTTAAAATTCGCTTCATTTACTTTTTTTCTTTGGCTATTTCCTTTTTCATTTTAGCTAAGTTATGATTAACAAATTTCACTGGCATTTATATACATATAGTACCAAGTTACTGAAATTGTTCTTATCCTCATGTTTGGCCCAGCATTTCCAATTCTGGGATGCCAATTTTCAAGTCCATTATATTAAAAGGACTCTATTTCCTAAAATCTGTTTAGTATGGCTAATGATAAATTCCAAGGCTCTCTAAATTGTCATGTGCTTATTTATTACTTGACAGATACTATTGAAAGATGTCAGTCATATGTATTGACAAAGGCAAAAGCAAGTTATATTCATCAGAAGGCCATTATAAAAACATTCTAAAAACCTCAGGTAATCTCAGTATAAGTCAATATTTGCATCAACTGTTCTAACTGAATGGTTCTGACACCATAGTGAGAAACCCAAGAACTAAAAATAAGTGTTGAATTCTTCCCAGTGAGAGCTTTCTCTTTGGAACAATGTTGACTATGAAGCTAAATAACCCAGTTTGTTTTTTCCAATTTTACTATGTCATTTGTATTGTTGAAACTCACACTCCAGAGTTTCTGAATTCATCAGAAGGCTCAAAGGAGTACTCAACTGATCATAAGGTGAATGCTGAGTAAAATTCTAGGTTTGCTGAGTACCCAAGTCACAATCATGAATACTGTGGCCCAAGTGAGGCAACAGTCTTTAGTCAAGAACTTCATACATTATAATGTTACACAAACAAGTATACGTACTACAGCTAAGTAAAAAGAGTCCAGGGGGGAGTGCGGGTTTTATTTGCCGGTGTCCTGGTAAGTAGGTACAAGTTGGTTTCTAGGTACAAGTTAGCTCTAGTCGGTAGAGCTGAGAGAAACCAGGACCAACCAAAGAGTGAGAGCAACTAAGATCAGAGACCAAAACTGATCAAAATGAAAAACTGAAAGTTTAGATTCAGAAGGGCTAAAATAGAAGGCCAAAGAAATGGTACAGGCATAAGACATTGGAATGGTATGAGAATTCTGTCAAGAATGATTTCATTTCCTGCCTTTCTCAGGCCACTTTCCAAGTCCCATCTCAGTTAAGCAGTCTTTCACGGATGCCTGGCTAAATAAAGTAGAGAAATTCAAGAAACTGAAGTGTCTGACAACCAGAAAGGACTTCTGTATGAAAACATTCTGGCTTCTAATCTGTTTTGCCTTTTGCTCTCTAGAAGAACAAATATTATTTGTTTCTCATGTATGTGTCTGGATATCTCTACAGAGCTATTTCATAGTAAAAGTTTGGAGACAGTCTTCAAAAATGTACAATTCTGTCCCATTATCTGGAATCCCAACGTACTTACTGTTTTCAGGTATCTGAAGCCCCCATCACCAGTAGGATTCAAGATCTGAAGCAGGGCAGTGAAAAGGGGTTTATGTTTGACTCTGATTCAGGTAACTGAAAACAAATTCCCTGCCTTTAGCTGGCATCAGAGAGGCAGATCACCCTAGGTACTAGAGACAGTAATACTGGGAGAGATTAGATAGTGGTCACTCAGCTTTGGTGAAATCCCTTCTCTGGTAGATGGCTGACACAAACTCAGATGGGAAGGCTAGATGAAGGTCCTTGTGTTTGCATCCCAGGCCCACCACATTTCCACTCATATCATCCTTAAACTGGGTCGAAGACATATGCAGAGACTCCGCTTGCATTTCCCCTACAAGCACACAGGGCTTTGTCTCAGCTCCTAAGCACGGGGGGCTCTATCTGTCTTCATTTATCAGAGCATAGTCACTTGTGGCACAAGAATGGGTCAACTACCCTTGGTAATCCGTCAGATAGCAAAACACTTTCATGCCTTTTAGGTAAAAAAGAGAATGAATTCCGCATTCTGTTTCTTCTGGGAAAAGGCAGCTTTGAATAGGGCTGCATTAAAACTAATAATGACTATGGGACAAGGCTGGAACTCTATAAGGGTTAGATTAAAGGTAGGGCTCAGAAGCTTGGGAGACAATTAGCCCAAAGAAGAGGAGAAGTAAGAAAATGAGGTGACTAGAGTCAGACTCCATGTCATAATCCATTTACAAAACAAGATATTTAGTGCAAAAGTATCCACACAACTGAACAAATAAACAGAAAAACTAGGAATGTTAAATGACAGGAAAAATTGCCCAATTTGGGCATATGTAAGAAGAATCATGCCAAGCTTAGTTTCTAACCTTAAACGATCCCTGAGGGTCAGGAAAGAGGGTTAACACATAAAAACACTCACACACAAACATGAATTTAGAGTAACCCACATAAAAAGCAGAGTACGGGGCCACATGTGTCCCTGTAACACTAGGACTTGGGGCTAGAACAGGACAAGGACAGCAGGATTACTGAGGCATATTGTCCATGAGCCTAACTCCAGTTTCAATCATAGACTGTCTTTCAAGTAAATAAGGTGAATAGTGACAGAGGACACTCAGTGTCCTCCTCTGGACCTTCATTTCCATGTACAGGCAAGCACAAGCACACAAACAGCTACACAGAGCACACACACTCACAGGCATATGTGTGCACACACTCATACACACACACACTCATACACACACACACACACACACACACACACACACACAAAGGCTCCTATAATAGTTTTACCTATAAAAGGATAAAAGAGAAAGAAAACTAGTGTTTGTGGTCAAAAGAAATGTTAGCATATCAAACTACCTTTCAAAGGAGAATATATGTGCATATAATTGGTAAAAATAAATAGCCATAATTAAAGAACTATAAAAAAGAGATGCTGTCAAATTGTTTTGACATAGGTCAAAAGTACACAAAACACGTTTTTGCTCTCAGCATTCTTAGAATAAATAAATGTTTTGTGAGATTTTTGTTGTTGTTTTGTTTTGTTTTTTTTTGGAGACAGAATGTCTCTGTGTAGCCCTGGTTATCCTGAAACTAACTGTATAGACTCTGCTGACCTCTAACTTACAGAGATCGACCTGCCTCTATCTCTCAAGTGCTGGGATTAAAGATGTGCACCACTAATGCTCAGCATGTCTTGTGAAATTTTTAATGCTTTCAATGAGCTTGGCGGCTGTGCGCAAAGGTCTTTAAACTTTGCATCCTGACTTATTTGTTATTGTGGACTAGGAAGATTGAGATGGAGCCAGCTGCTAAAACGCCTGAAATTATCCTGATAGCAAACAGCCTTCTCTTTGCTTTCAAGAAATTGGTAAAAGTGAAAGAGTGAAAGCCACTAAGTCAAATCTACTGCAAGTAGGCCTAGATCAATTGCTTCAGATCTACTTAAGAGGCAGGGCATAGTAGAAAAGACTAGATGATTTTATCAAAGGATATTTTTATGTGTGTTAGTTTTCTGATAGCTAGGTAGGCTAATAGAGAATCACATGTTGGATTTTTTTTTTCCTTTAAAAGGATCATTGCACTGTAAGTCTATCCATTGGCATAGTTATCAATAAGGCTGAGAGGCTCCAGTGGCTTAGAAAATGAGGTAGCGGCTAACAAGATTGCTTTACCTTTCTGTAATCTCATTGAATTGTGTCAAATGGGGGCACTGGTTGGAGAACAGAGGTCTGAGTTAGCTTGAGATACTCATTGCCTTGAGCTTCTCCTTGCTGGGATGTGAATTGCATTGGAACCACCCTTCTGGAGGCCACATGTTCCCCAAAAATGACACTTCCCAACTGTATCACTCATTGCATTCTAAACATCCACTTTCTCTCTCTCGATGGTTATGGCTCTACTGTTGTGGTAGCCACTTGGTTGGTGGTGGTTTGAATAAGAATGGCCCCCATTTACATGTTTTCTAGTTAGAGAGTGGTGCTGCTTGACAAGTTAGAAGATGTGGCCTTGCTGGAGTAGGTATGGCCTCACTGGAAAAAGTGTGTCACTGAGGGTGGGGTTTGGGGTTTCAAACGCTCAAGCCAGGCCTACTCTCTTCCTGCTATTCCATTTGTAACACTCTCAACTAATTCCACAGCCCATGTCTGCCTACATGCCATAATGCTTCCCTCCGTGATGACAATGGTCTAAACCTCTGAAACTGTAAGGTCATGGTATCTCTTCACAGCAATAAAACACTGACTAAGACAGCATCCTCCCTTAGCTTTATCCACAAGTTTTTCACTTTATTATTTTTGCCTCAATTATCCTGGGTGAGTGCCACCTATTTTCTGTAAGGATCTCATCTGGTAAAAGGACAGGAGCAAAAGATGCTCAATGCCAAGAACTCACAATCAAAATAACTTCTGCTAGACTCTCTGTCTCTTCCCTAAGTTGTATGATTAACAAAGAGGGGATGGGATTTGTAACCACAGGAGCAGAATCAGTTTGATAACCACAAAAGTCCCAAAGGAAGACTCGGATTTCAAGTACAAGAAATCTTGAGACAATATAACTACTTTGTGCCTTTTACCCCTTAATTCAACGTCCTTTCATTCTAGGAAGTCTATTCAACATACAGAAAACTCTTTATTGATCCATTTTTACATAAGACTACTAAAAAATACCAATTGTTATAAATTGAACCAATTTGCTGGAATTCAATGTTGGCAAAAATTTAGATCGTCAACTCTTGAAAAACAGGCAGTTAATGGATGCATGAGGATTCATATTAGTCTGTCTCATCACTTTCCCCCCCCCCAAAAGAGCAAATTATTCATATGAAATTTCAGCGTTTGTTCTCTGAAGCCTTTTATTATGTTTGTAATACACAGCCAATGTCAAAACAGTACTTCCAGGACTCTAATACAGAGATTCATCTGATGGCATATTTAACAAAATAGCTGCTTTGAGAAAGAACAAGAACATGATCCTTCAATACAATTGTGCTCTGTGTTTCATTAGCTGTAATAAAATGCTACCTGAGAGCCATCTCCAGATAACCTTATGCTTTACTTGCATTTTTTAGCTCATTAAATATGAGGGCATTCATAGGTTGAATGAAATTGCCAGCAAACTGTATTTCATGTTGAGGACCAGCAGGGGCCTTTTGGAGGGCTTCAATTTTTCTGAGTGTCAGGAAATCAGATCACTGCACCCAGCTGCAAGCTGTTTAGATTGAACTGAAAGCCTGATTTAATTTGGTACAAATGGCAAATTACACCTACCTCTATTTATCCTTGAACTACATGTACCCACCAAGTGGTGTATTTCAGGTTGATCTTAAAAGTTTAAAGAAGATACATGAATTTAAAGATTATTTCTCTGTGTCTAGACCGCTCATCAAATTTCCATACACGTTGATGGCCTGATGTAAATAATGGCCATAATTCCTATGCTTTCTCCCCGTATGTTGTTTGTAGAATGTGTGGCTAACTCTGTGGTTTGATGTATAATATAATAACCACATGGAGATTGAGATTCTTCTTGTACAAAAATGAAACAAATTGGACTATGCATTTATCAGTATCACTCAAACCACATGCATATAATATATTTTTACCATGTTTACCTCTTCATCCCGTATTTCCAACCAGACCCACCTCTGAGCCAGCTCTACTTCTTATTAACTCCATGATAACTCACAGAATCAAATTTGTGCTAAGCATATACTCTTGGTTGTTGGGCCACACACTGGGGCATAGTCAACTTGCCAGGAGCCACACATTTAAGCTTAACTCATTGTTCCTCCCTCAGAAGCCACTAACTGTTCATATCTCTTTAGCTAGGGCAAGGACCCTCTGTTCTTCCCCTGTCTATGCTGGAATGTTAACTCGCTTGGCCTTGTGCTAGTCTTGAGTAGGTGACCACAGCTGCTAGGAGTTCCAGAGTGTAGCACCCTCTCATGTCCAGAACACACTGCTTTATTCATATCCTCTCTAACCTCTAGTGACTCAAAATCTTTCTGCCATCTCTTCCATTACAGTCCTTGAGCCTCAGGGTAGGGTATGACACAAATTCTTTATTTTGGCTAAGCACGCCACAAATATGTACTCTGCATTTCCAGATAAGTGTAGCTTTCACCCCTCATCAAAGAAGCATCATTCTTTTTTTTACAGCACATGAAGACTACTAACAAAAATCTACAACTAGTTGTTGTTGTTCAGAACAACAGTGCCCAAACTTAACCAATACATCTACAATGCAATGCCTACAACTAAGTCTTGAAACACTGCAGAAGAGGGAACACAGAGATTGTAAGAGACAGAAGACTAGAATGTCTGCTACTAGATAGCATCTTCTATATATGACAAGTCCGTGTCTGTGAATTCTCAACAATATGGTTCCCTAAATAAGACCCACATAATGACAGCACAAGCTGACAATACAACATAAATGGGGGAACTCTCATAAGGCCCCACCCATAGATGAAGAGCTAAGGGCAATTAATATTTCTAAGAAAGGGAGAATCAGTCCTCTCCAGAGACAAGCTCCCTGATTGTTCATTCAATCTGACCTCTAATCATCCATCCAATCTGGAGGGCTAACCCTAAACATGCATATGTACAACAGTAAATGGACTGATGCAGCTGGGGTGTGTGTGAGTAAAGGGCACGGGTGGTGCTGGAACATGAGACAAAGGGGTAGAGATGATGAGAATATAAAAATGATGCAGGAAAATAACAAAAACATGCGGGTGAGGACATAGGGGGTGAGAAACTTGTAAGTACAAATTACTATAGTCACTATGGAAATCAGCATGGTAGTTCCTTAGAAAACTAGAAATAGATCTACCATGTGACCCAGCTTTTCCCACTGCGTGTCATATACCCAAAGCT
Source organism: Psammomys obesus (assembly GCF_907164565.1). NCBI lineage: Eukaryota > Metazoa > Chordata > Mammalia > Rodentia > Muridae > Psammomys > Psammomys obesus. Next base: position 4,412,570 of record NW_026596433.1, on the reverse strand, counting down.
AGAGAGATGTGTGCCAATCCATGTTTACAGCTGTTCCAGTCACAGTAGCTAGAACATGGAAAAAGCCTAGACATTCATCAACTGATGTTAGATAGTGAAAAGGTGATGTCTTTATAAAACGGGATTTTATTGATTGTATTGAAAAATTAAACAATGAAATTTGTGGGTAAATAGATGAAACTATATAAACAAGATATTGACCGAGTGAACCCAGACATAGAAAGATAAATGCCCTTTGTCTTTATTTACATGTGGACACATGTCAAAGTTTTAGATTTGTTGGCTTAGTTTAGAATAGTTGTGGAATCCAGGAAGCTAGAAAAGGACTATTTGTTGGTAGGGGAAACAAAGATCTTAAGGAAGGGAAAAATCATAAATCACATGTGATATGAAGTGAGGAAAGAGAATAATTGGAAGGGAAGTTTAAGTGACAGAGGGTGGGGGATAGGGTGGAGGTAAGGGTCAATGACTAAGAGAAATTGTATTTGAAAAGCAATATGGAATCTTACTATTTTTTAAGTCACACACACACATACACACATACACACATACACACATACACAGACACACACCAGTTAAGTAGGTATTTGACCATGCTCCCAGTGACTATATGGGCCACAAAAAATGGTCTTGGTTCTTTTCTTCATTTTTTTGTTTAGGTGAAAGGAGGTCACAGGAAAAGGAGTAAAGACTGGGAAGTAAGTTCAAGTGGGGTGCATAATGTAAGGTGTCCAATAACACAGAGAAAAAGTAACGAAAGGAAAAGAAAATATCTGTTTTTTTAACCTGATACAATATATCCTGGTTATAGTTTTTCCTTCCTCTAATCCTCCCCATTGGTCCCCACTTTCCATCTCCTCCAGATACTCTCCCTTTCTGTCCCTTATCCGAAAATAACAAGTTTTAAGATATAACAAACAACCATGACAAAATAAAATATAATAAGATGAAGCAAAAACTATCACATTGAAATTGGACATGTAACACAACAGGTAAAAAAAGAGTCCAAAGATCAGACACAAAAGTCAGAAACCCAGTCGTTCTCATAGTCAGAAGTCCCATGAAAATACTAAGCTAATAGCTATAGTGTCCTTCATTCCCTCTGGATTTGACAATGTTTCCACCTTCTCTTCCATATGATTCCCTGAGCTCTGTCTGCAGGGAGGAATTTTATGGAGACATCCAATTTTGGCTCTCTCTCCAGATAATGCCTGGTGGTGGGTTTCTTGTCTGTTCCCATCTGCTGCGGAGGAAGTCTCTTGGATGATGCCTGGATAAAGCACTGATCTCTGAGTTTAGCAGAAGTCATTTTTAATATGTTTTGTTTTTTAGACAAGTAGTGCTTGCTTTTACCCTAGATCCCTGGGTTATCTGATCTCTGTTTTTTTGATTTTCCAAGCAGAATCTCAGTATGGGTTCCTTCTCATGGAGTGAGCATTAGATCAAATCAGACATTGGTGAGCTACTCAAACATGTTGCAGGACATTTGAACCCATTGTGAAGCCCAAAACTGTGAACTATAAAACCGTATTTCTTTGGTGTGGTTGAACCCTATCACATACCTTTAATCCAAGAACTTTCTGTTTATTGTAAACTACTGATTATGGTGTGGTTCACACAGCCCTAGCACCCACTTTTTTAATTTTAATTTTTTATTAATTACAATTTATTCACTTTGTATCCCCCCTGTAGCTCCCTCTCTCCTCCCCTCCCAATTCCACCCTTCCTCCCACTTCTTGAACCATGCCCCTCCCCCAGTCCACTGATAGGGGAGGTCTTCCTCCTCTTCCTTCTGCTCCTAATCTATCAGGTCTCATCAGCAGTGGCTGCATTGTCTTCCCCTGTGTCCTGGTAAGGCTGCTCCCCCCTCAGGGGGAGGTGATCAAAGAGCAGGCCAATCATGTCATGACATGAGAGTTCATGTCAGGATAGTCCCTGTCCCCATTACTATGGAACCCACTTGGACACTGAACTGCCATGGGCTACATCTGTGCAGGGATTCTAGGTTATTTCCATAAATAGTCATTGGTTGGAGTATCAGTCTCAGAAAAGACCCTGTGCCCAGATTTTTTTGGTTCTGTTGCCATGCTTATGGAGCTCCTGTCCTCTCCAAGTCTTACTGTTTCCCGCTTCTTTCATAAGATTCCCTACACCTTGCGCAAATGTTGGCTATAAGTCTCAGCATCAGCTTTGATACACTGCAGGGTAGAGCATTTCAGAGGACCTCTATGGCAAGCTCCTGTCCTGTTCCCTGCTTTCTCCCTCTCCTGGTGTCCATCCTCTTTGCCTTTCTGAATGGGGATTGAGCATCTGAGCCAGAGTCCTCCTTTTTGATTAGTTTCTTTAGATGTGCAGATTTTAGTATGTTTATCCACTTATGAGAGAGTTTAGACCCAGTGTGTCTTTCTGCTTCTAGGATACCTCACTCATGATATTTTCCAGTTCCCACCATTTACCTGCAAATTTCATGATTTTCTTTTTTGTTTGTTTGGGTTTTTTTGTTTTGTTTTTTGTTTGTTTGTTTTTTTATTGCTGAATAACATTCCATTGTGTAGAAGTACCACAATTTCTGTATCCATTCCTCAGTTGAGGGCCATCTGGGTTGTTTCCAGCTGCTGGCTGCTACAGACATGGCTGAGCAAATATCCTTGTTGTATACTTGAGGATCTTTTGGACATATGCCTAGGAGTGGCATAGCTGGATCTTGAGGAAGTGCTATTCCTAATTGTCTGAGAAAGTGCTGGATTGATTTCCAGACTGGCTGTACAAGTTTACATTACCACCAGCAATGGAGGAGGGTTCCTCTTTCTCCACATCATCTCCAGCATGTGTTGTCACTTGAATTTTTCATCTTGGCAATTCTGATGTGTGTAAGGTGAAATCTCAGAGTTGTGTGATTTGCATTTCCCTGATGAGTAAGGACATTGAGCATTTCATTAAGGGTTTCTCTGCCATTCTATATTCCTCTATTGAGAAATCTCTCACCCATTTAACTCTCTCACCCATTTTTTAAGTGGATTACTTGATTTGTTGATGTAACTTCTTGAGTTCTTTATATATTCTGGATATTAGCTCTCTGTCAGACAGAGCATAGCTGAAGATCCTTTCCCTATCTGTAGGCAGTCGTTTTATTCTGAAGACAATGTCCTTTGCTCTACAGAAGCTTTTCCGTTTCATGAGGTCCCCTTTATTGATTGTTCTCTTGGAATCTGAGCTGTTGGTATTCTGTTGAGGAAGTTGTCTCCTGTGCCAATGAGTTCAAGGCTCTTCCCCACTTTTTCTTCCATCAGGTTTAATGTGTCTGGTTTTATATTGAGGTGTTTGATACACTTGGACTTTAGTTTTGTGGAGGGTGATAAGTATGGATCTATTTGCATTTTTCTACATGTAGACATCCTGTTAGACCAGCACCATTTGTTGAAGATGCTATATTTTTTCCATTGTATGGTATTGGCATCTTTGTCAAAGATCAGGTGTGCATAATTGTATGGGTTTATTTCAGGGTCTTCTATTCAATTCCATTTATCCACCAGCCAGTTTCTATGCCAGTACCAAGCAGTTTTTAGTATTCTTGCTCTATAGTACAGCCTGAAATCAGGGATGAAGATACCTCCAGAAGATCTTTTATTGTAGAGGATTGTTTTAGCAATTCTGTTTCTTGTTATTCCATATGAAGTTGAGATTTTTTTTCTTTCAAGGTCTGTAAAGAATTAAGTTGGTAATTTGATGGAAATTTCATTGAATCTGTAGATTGCTTTTGGTAAGATGGCTATTTTTACTATGTTAATCCTGCCAAGCCATGAACATGGGAGATCTTTCCATCTTCTAATATGTTCTTCTAATTCTTTCTTCACAGACTTGAAATTTTTTTTCATACAAGTATTTGACTTGGTTAGGGTCATACCAAGGTACTTTACTATGTGTAGGTATGTGCCTTGTATCCCTGATCTCTCAAAGACTTTAAACATAAATGGATGTTCAATTTTGTCAAATGCTTTTTCAGCATCTAAGGAGATGATCATGTGGTTTTCTCCTTCAACTTATTTATATGGTGGATCACATTGATGGATTTCAGTATACTGAACCATCCCTGCATGCCTGGAAAGAAGCCTGCTTGGTCATGGTGGATATTTTGATGTGTCTTTGTATTCGGTTTGCAAATATTGTGTTGAATATTTTTGCATCAGTGTTCATAAGGGAGATTTGCCTGAAATTATCTTTCTTTGTTGGGTCTTTGTGACTTTTAGGTACCAAGGTGACTATGGCTTCATAGAATGACTTTGGTTGTGTTCCTTCTGTTTCTATTTTGTGGAATAGTTTGAAGGGTATTGGTGTTAGCTCTCCTTTGAAGGTCTGGTAGAATTCGGCGCTAAAACCATCTAGTTCTGGGCTTTCTTTGATGGGAGACTGTTGATGACTGCTTCTTTTTCCTTAGGGAATATAGGACTATTTAATTGATTTACCTGGTCTTGATTCAGCTTTGGTAAGTGGAATTGATCAAGAAAATTATCCATTTCATTTAGATTTTCAAATTTTGTGGCATATAGGCATTTGAAGTAAGACCTAATGATTCTTTGGATTTCCTCAGTGTCTGTTCTTATGTCCACCTTTTCATTTCTGATTTTGTTAATTTGAATAGTGTCTCTCTGACTTTTAGTTAGTTTGGCTAAGGGTTTATCTATCTTGTTGATTTTTCTCAAAGAACCAGCTCTTGATTTCATTGATTCTTTGAATTGTTTTATTTGTTTCTAATTGATTGATTTCAGCCCTGAGTTTGATTATTTCCAGCCATCTACTCCTTTTGGATATGTCTGCTTCTTTTTTTTTTCCCCAAGGGCTTTCATGTGAGCCTTTAAGTTGCTTATATGAGCTGTTTCAAATTTCTTCTTGAAGGCACTTAGTGCTATGAACTTTCCTCTTAGCACTGCTTTCATTATGTCACATAAGTTTGGGTATGTTGTGCCTTCATTTTCCTTGAATTCTAGAAGTCTTTTTCTTTCTCTATTTCTCCCCTGATCCAGTTGTCATTGAGTAGTGAGTTGTTCAGTTTCCATTTGTGTGTAGGCTTTTTGCTATTTCTGTTGTTGTTGTTGAGGTCCAGCTTTATTCCTTGGTGATCAGACAGGATACAAGGGATTATTTCAATCTTCTTGTATCTGTTGAGGCTCGCTTTATGACCAACTATGTGGTCTATTTTGGAGAAGGTTCCATGAGGTGCTGAGAAGAAGGTAAATTCTTTTGTGTTTGGGTGTAAGGTTCTGTAGATGTCTGTTAGGTCCATTTGATTCATGACCTCTGTCAGAGTCATTGTTTCTTTTTTTAATTTCTGTTTTGTTGACCTGTCTGTCGCGCGCGGCCTTTGCCGATAAGGACGACGCAACAACCGAGGATTTCTTCAGCAGCAAGTTTATTGAACAGCTCTTTCTTGCAGATGGTGAAGGACCCAAACCCCGGGTTGTGCTCTGCTTAAATAGCCAGCAGCGCGACCTGTCCGTCTGTAATTGGTGCTCTGTTCAAGTCTTCATAAGCATATGGCTGGCAATTGGAGTGCAGCCTAAACCCTCATTAGCATAAAGCTGCGCATGCGTAAACTGCAGGGCGGCGCAGGCAAGAAGCGCGAAAATGCTGGCAAGAAGAACCAGGAAGCAGGAAGCCGGCGCCATCTTGTAATGGCAGGAGCGGCTCCCGACATCTCCCCCTTTTATATATATTAAAGGCCATCTCAATCAGAAAAATAACACACCATGAGGTTACCGATCAGCCTGCTGAGCCAACAGCGTCAGCGATCAAGGAGTTTACACAGTGTAAGAGACCCTCTGCACCTTGAGTCCCGTGCAATGGGAACCTGAGCCCTGGGAGGTGCAGAGGTCTGTCTTGAACAGCATCCTGGTGCAATGGGAACCTGTGCCCGTCAGGAGTGCTACAAGTTCAGACAGTGTCTCAACGACTGAGCATGTTAAGCCAAACTTGGGGGGATGTCCCCTGTTCCACAGCCAGCATAGCCCGCACCATGGCCACATTTTTAAGATGTTGTTGTCTCTTAAAACGGCAGAGCAACCAAAAACAGAGAAACAGTCCCGCGAGCATAAACTGGCATTGGTCGTGGGAATGTTGATAGGATCCCCCAGCGGATCTCCTGGGTCTCCACCTCCAGGTTCATCTGCACTCCGCTTCTTGATCCTGCGGAAAAACACAAACAGCTCCCCTGGATCTTATTAAAATAGGATCCGGTCCTTTAATGATTATAAGAGCAGAGAGCACAGCTGCTGCCAAGCTTTGATTTGTTACCGGTATTTGTTCATATACTTCAGGTGGGTATAAGGTCTGATTAATTACCCAAGCGTCCTCCCAGATTGGGAACGCGGTTTTAATCCGCTTCCTCTCTTTTTCTGATATCAGGGAAAATTTTATCTCTGCAGATTTGGGTTTTTCAGTGGCTGACTTCCGCATGGAGAACCCGGAAGTGCCAGCATAGGCCACATATGGTGGCGGATCCGGGCGGTATCGCCCTTCCTCATATTTAGCTGCTTCCTCATCCAACTCTGCCTGCTCGTCAGGGTCGAGCCCTGATTCCTCATCAGTTTGTTGATTCTCAGAAGAGCTGTTTTCGCTCTCTGTAGACTCCGGCTCGCTCGATGACGAGGCGACCTTTTTCTTTTCCTTGCTACCAGTCTGTTTTGGTTTCTTAAACTTCTTAACTAGCTTTCGCGCCTTCAGCGCTTTAGCCTTATCTTCCTTGGTCCCATCCTTAGGGGATTTACCGGTCTTAATTCCCTTTTCTGCTTCGGATAGACTATCTTGATGGTCTGCTAACGCTCTTTGCCCCTCCTTTACACCCACTCTATCCCGTTTCCCACAATTAAGACACAGACAACACAACAAGACAAAAACGAGACTAACATTGAGAAACAGAATACACCAGACCACAGAAATCATACCTTGCAGAAAAGTACCGCGGTTTCGCACTGCTGGCTTGAATCCTCCTCCGACGAGCAGTCGGGGGTCCTTCGAGTCGTTCCTCCGCCCAGGGTTCGGCAGGTCTCCCGGGTTTCGGCACCACTTGTCGCGCGCGGCCTTTGCCGATAAGGACGACGCAACAACCGAGGATTTCTTCAGCAGCAAGTTTATTGAACAGCTCTTTCTTGCAGATGGTGAAGGGCCCAAACCCCGGGTTGTGCTCTGCTTAAATAGCCAGCAGCGCGACCTGTCCGTCTGTAATTGGTGCTCTGTTCAAGTCTTCATAAGCATATGGCTGGCAATTGGAGTGCAGCCTAAACCCTCATTAGCATAAAGCTGCGCATGCGTAAACTGCAGGGCGGCGCAGGCAAGAAGCGCGAAAATGCTGGCAAGAAGAACCAGGAAGCAGGAAGCCGGCGCCATCTTGTAATGGCGGGAGCGGCTCCCGACACCTGTCCTTTGTTGAGAGTGGGGTGTTGAAATCTCCCACTATTAATGTGTGGAGACCTATGTGTGGTTTAAGTTTTATTAATGTTTCTTTCACAAATGTGGGTGCTCTTGTATTTGGGGTATAGATGTTCAGAATTGTGATGTCTTCTTGGTCGAGTTTTCCTTTGATGAGTATACAATGACCTTCCCCATCTCTTTTAATTAATTTTGGTTGAAAATCTATTTTATTAGATATTAGAATGGCTACTCCTTCTTGCTTCTTAGGTCCATTTGCTTGCAAAACCATCTTCCAGCCCTTTACTCTCAGGTATTGTCTATCTTTGTGACTTAGGTGCATTTCTGGTATGCAGCAGATTGTTGGTTCTTGTTTATGTATCAGTTCTGTTAGTCTGTGTCTTTTTATTGGAGAGTTGAGTCTGTTGATGGTGAGGGAAAATAATGACCAGTGGCTGTTAGATGCTTTGATTTTGCTGTTGGCTGTTATAGTGTGTTTGTGTGCTTGGCTACTTTTAGTTTTGCTGTAGTGAAGTTATTTGTTTCCTGTGTTTTCCTGAATGTAGTTAGTTTTCCTGGGTTGTATTTTTCCTTCTAGGATCTTCTGTAATGCTGGATTTGTGGGTAGGTATTGTTTAAATTTGTTTTTGTCATTGATTATCTTGCTTTCTCCATCTATGATAACTGAGAGTTTGCTAGATATATTATCTGGGCTGACATCTGTGCTCTCTTAGGATCTGCATGATATATGTCCAGGCCCTTTTGGCTTTCATAGTCTCTTTTGAACAGTCAGGTATAATTCTGATAGGTTTGCCATTATACATTACTTGGCCTTTTCCCCTTGCAGCTTTTAATATTTTTTTCTTTGTTCTGTATACTTACTACTAGCACACACTTTTAATCCAAGTGTTTTCTGTACATGGGATTTAGTAAAGTTAACCCTATGTCAAGAGCAGAGCAAGAAACCAGCTGTCAGGGATTAAAGAGTAGGAGGGACTTTGAGTTGAGGGATATTTAAGACAGCATGGAAAAGAAGAAAGGGCTATTATCTTAAGCTCTGGTTTTATCTTAGGCTTCAGCTCCTCAGCTCCCTGGCTTCTTAGGCTTTGCGCTAGCAAGCCTTTGGCCTTGGCTATTTGTTTTGTTTTGTTTTGTTTTGTTTTGTTTCTCCTGGGCTGTCAGCCTTTGGAGTTTTTTTCTATCCAGACATGAGCTGAGAAGGAAAGTTAGTTTTTTTAGTTTCTCTGCTTCTGTGAGTTAACAGGTTTTCACCCCAGCATCTGGTTCCTCCATCTTTATTGTTAAAATAAAATAGAAATTTCATTTTTGCCTATAACAACACCAACATGTTCTGAGTCACCATTAGTTGCCCTAGTATATTTTGTGGACAGGAAAAATTTTAGGTCAAAGTTTGTTGCTGGTTTGGTGTTTCTGTTTCAATGGCTTACAGAGAACCTTACTGCACCAAAAAGACTCAAATGTAGGGATGAAGGCTCCATTTAGGCACCACCTCAACTTCTTCAAGTTCAAAGAGCTTCATGGGAGTTATTTGGGTCATAACATCTGTTATCGCCAATATTTCTTATAGAAGTTTTTTGTTTGTTTGTTTGTTTTTGAGATAGGGTTTCTCTGTGTAGCTTTGGCTATCCTGGACTTTCTTTGCAGACCAGACTGGCCTCAAATTCACAGATTCTCCTGCCTCTGCCCCACTTAGTGCTAGAATTAAAGGTGTGCAAGGTCTCTCCTGGAACTTACAGAAGAATTTTAATCCAGTAACATAGCAGTTTTGGCAAGAGATAACATCCAAGAACCTTCAATGTCTATGTGATCTGGCTGGAATGCAGACATACCCTGGATTACAGTATGATCTGGCTAGAATAAAAACAAGCCCTTAGTAAACACCTTTAATCCAAAACAGTGTAGGTAAAGTAAGTTTGTAGGAGGAAGCACTGATGTTTGAAAGTGACATCTAATTGAGGAAGGGCAGTCCAGTTGAGTTTAGGCAATGCAGTTCAGTGCAGAACTGCAGGGGCAGCTGAAGCCAGAGAATGAGAAGAATCAAGAAGATTAGAACATATTGCCCGAGTTTGTTTGAGGCCAATCAGAACAATTCAGTGAGAAGCTGAGAGCAACCATATTGAATCAGTCATATTGGAGAAGAGTTAAAGCCAAAGCAGCTAAGTTGAACCAGTGAGCCAGAGCTCAGAAAGACCTAGAAAGTGTGAGCATATTCAGCATCAATCCTCCAAGACAACAATTTCATCAGGAGGATAAAAGATACTATTACAATTTCTGTGTTTGTTTTTTATATGAATGACCTGTCTGTCCATTTGTAAGAGTGAGACATTTAAGTCTCCAATTATCAGTGTGTGAGGGTCAAAATGTTATTTAAAAACACTATTATAGAGTAGTGTTTCTTTTGAAAACTTGGTTACCCTTTTATTTATGGGCATAGATGTTAAGAAATGAAATATCTTTTTTTTTTCTTCTGATGACTATGTAGTGCCCTTCCCTGTCTCTTCTGATTAGTTTTGGTTTAAAGTCTATTTTGTTGAATGTTAAAATGGCTATACCAGCTTGCTTCATAGGTCCATTTGTTTGGAATAACTTTTCCAACTCTTTACCTGAGATAATAACTCTCTTTATTGCTTCTACTTCCATTTTCAGGTCTTTGACACTTTCATTTGTTTCCTTCAACTATTTGGTTGTATTTTCTTGGTTCTTTTTAAAGGTATTTATTCATTTCATCCAATTGGTTGTTTGTGTTTTCCTGGGTTTCTTTAAGGGATTTAGTAATTTCTAATGTAAGAGCCTCTATCCCTTATATTCATTTTGGTTGTATGGTCTTTTTCTCATGCTTCAGCTATATTAGAATAATTAGGGTCTGGTGTGGTTGGATAGATTGTTTCTAGTGGAGATATATTGCCCTGGCTTTTGTTAATTATGTTTTTACCCTGGCAGCTCAGGATCTGGGTTTGTGATGATTCAAGGTCTAATTGCTAGTTTCTAGATTTGTCTTTGTTGGGTGGGTGTTTTGTTCTTTGGTTTCTGTTTCCTCTTTTTATTTTAGCAGAATATGAGGGTTGTGTTTTGCCTGTTTTCCTGGTCTGTTCAGCTGGTGTGTTAACAGGGAATGCTTGCTGGTATTAGAGGTTTGTGTACTGGGTTAGTTGGAGGAAGCAAATTTATAGTAGAAGGTCTTTGTGATCCCTTGGAAATAAGGTCAGAGAAGAAAGGGAGACCATAGCAGATTTCCAGCTGCAGAGCTGAGGATGAGATTGGGGGAAATGGATCTCAGGAAGACTAGGATAGATGTAGGTCTGCCTTCAGCCTACTTGTTGCCTTGAGAGGAGCTGCCATTGGGTTAGCATGGCCTGCCTGCTGCAGTTAGGGTATAAGACAAAGCAAGAAGTAGGAGAGATGTTGTAGGAAATGATTAATATTGGTTTATCTTTTATTAAATTCTGCTGTTAATCCTAAATAGCTATATAACCAAATCACCACACAAAAACTATGATTTATTTAGTTAACCAAAAACACAATGCTGGGCAATAGTTACTCCATCCTAAACCTCCAAGCCCTCATAGTTTCCTAACATTTAGATTTTACCCATTATACTTGCTATTTGTGAAATCTTAAGTCTGGTTCATTTCTCCACGTTGCTCCAAGACCTCTCCTCCAGCCTTGGTCTCCCAGTTTTCTCCTGCCCTTCTCCTCCCCCTCTGCCTCCCACACCCTCCTGTCCTCTGGCTCCTCCCTCTCTTCCTGCTTCCTTTCCATTGCTCAACATTGTGACTGGTTGCTTTATTTTGGCATGTTTACACAAAGTTGAGACAGGTGATGCTTAGAATAAGTATCACAATGCAATGTCCGGACTGACACCAGAGAGTGGGGGAGAGAAATCAGCGTTTGAATGAACAAGGATAAAGTGTATACATTCCAAAAGAACATTATACCAACAGAGAGAGATTAGGAGGGCATGGTTTATGGGTTCCACAGGAGATGTGGGAAGTAAGGCTGCAGTTTGTATTCTTTTGCAGTATATGGACAACACTGAGAGGTTGGTTCTATGAGAACAAAGAAAGAAAGAGGAGAAGGTCTACAGGCAGCCTATCTGGTTTTCTGGCAGGTGTGGCCTGTGGTTTAAAAGAGGGTGTCTGTTGGAGTGGGGAATGGGATATTATGACTAGTGGGGAAAAGGATGTTAGGAGGGTATGGTCTGTGGGTCACAGGAGATGTGAGAAGGGATTAAGGAAGGGTGAAGTTGGTGTTCTATTGCAGTGCCAGCGACAAGACTAGGGGATTGAATCTGGGGCGACAGAGAGCAGAACAACAACCTTCTTACAAATGAAAATTATTTTGTGATAATATTCTAGTATCTACAATTATTTTAAGATGACACCTGTGATATTTTTCTTTGTAGTCCATTTTTAAAATATATGATGGGAAACGTAGTCTAATATAAGACCACTGATAAAAATATAGTTATTGTATTTTAACAATACAGAAAATATTATATAATATAGAAATGTGTCTTTTTAACTTTTATTTTATTTTTATTAATTACAGCTTATTCACTTTATATCCCAGCTGTAGCCCCCATCCCCATTTCCTCCCAATCCCATCCTTCCTCCCTCTTCTTCTCCTATGCCCCTCTCCCAGTCCAATGATAGAGAAGGTCCTCCACCCCTTCCATATGACCCTAGTCTATCAGGTCTCAACATAACTGGCTTCATTGTCTTCCTCTATGAGCTACTAAGGCTGCTCTCCCCTCAGGGGGGAAGTGATCAAAGAGGCAGCCCATGAGTTCATGTCAGAGACCATCTCTGTTCTTACTACTGAGGAACCTTCTTGGACACTGAGCTGCCATGGGCTACATCTATGCAGAGGTTCTAGGTTATATCCATGCATGGTCCTTGTTTGGAGTATCAGTCTCAGAAAAGACCCCTGTGTCCAGATTTTTTGGCTCTTTTACTCTCCTTGTGGTGTTCCTGTGCCATCCAGGTCTTTCTCTCTTCCCCTTCTTTCATAAGATTCCCTGCATTCATGGTGTTATCATTCTTGTGAGATAAACTATCATTTATATATTTTTAATGTTATATATTTTAAAGTATTCCTTGAAAAACTGTTAGAACTTTTGAGTATAGTAGTGCCTACTGCGTGTTTTGTTAGAAATGTAACTACTATTTTGAATTCTGAGAGAAGACTCAAGTATAGTAGTCTGTTAAGAGAATTAGAGGTTAATACATGCTAATAAATGCTGAACTGATCTTATTAAGATAAAATGTTCTAGTAAATCAAATGATACTCATTTTCTTAAAAAAATTATGATAGCAGGTGTTCCAATCTAAGCCATTCATTTGTAGCATGATTTAAAATTAGCAAATGTCAACATGATAGAGGGTTAGTTTCTGAAAATAGAGATTATACAGAATATGCTCAATGCATTCATTGAAGCATAAATAATAATTCTTTATAGTGCTTCATGGTTGCAGAATGCATTAGCATGCATCAGATTATTTGCTGCCTATTACAACTTTGTGACACACAAAACAAGAATACCTTTTTATTGTTTATCTTTTCAAATGAGGCAGTGTATGCTCTGGAAGACTTAATGACTCAGCTGGGATTAGGTCATTTACATGTTGCAAATTACAGAGCAAGAATTAAAAATCAAGTCTTCTGATGATTGGTTCTATACTTTCTCCTGTATATGTTAAAAACTTTTCAGCATTTTGATGTTCCATAATGAATAATGAATTTTACATACACACAATAGAGCAGTGTTCATATCTGGCAAATGAGAAGGCAGCCTGCAGTGTTGAGAAGAGGCAGTAGAGTAGAAAGATGATCCATACTATTCTCTGTGTCCTTCTTCCTCATCATTTTCTCTATGATTAATATTTTTACATTTTATAATTGCAGTCAACCTATTAATTCTAATTTTATCATTCCAATTGTATTCTGCTGATTAATATTTTCATGTAGTTATTTTTGTCAAAAGTGAATTCAAATATAGAATTTGGATCAGCTCTATACAAGATATTAAAAATACCCTCCATTAAAGCATAAATGAAAAGAGTTGGAAGTAGAAGATGGCTTCTTGCTTGGTTCAATGTATAATAGCCCACTTTGACAGATAAATGGCCAATATTTCACAAAACTGTCTATTTTCTCAGTGAAGCAAGATATCTTTTTCTTGCACATGGCTCACAAATTACAAATCTGTTCTGATTGCTAGTAATGCTATGAACCTCTTGATTAAAAGAACATTTGAATGATAATGTTCTTGTGTGCACAACCCAATGTGAGTTAAGAAAGTAGGAGAGAAATGCATTCATTCCTCATTTACTGAGTTTTTCATCAAAAAGAAAAGTCAGCATACTATCGCTAAACAAGAGATGAAATGCAATTATAATAGGAATGACCCTGTTATGGAAATAGAAAAAATAATGTTCTTCAGAACAGAATACCCAAATAGGAAGTACTGCCAGCTCACCATAGAAATCAACATCAGCTTGGCAATATATATTTCAGATAGATAGATAGATAGATAGATAGATAGATAGATAGATAGATAGATAGATGATAGATAGATAGATAGATAGATAGATAGAATAGAATAGATAGAAACAAACTGGGCTGAGCTATCACCTCAGTCCTATACAATTTGCCTTTACTAGAAAGACAAGTAATAACAAGAGTTAGCCACAGTGGGGAAAAGGGAAAGCTTTGAACACTATTGGTGGATATATAAACTTGTGCCGGTGGTAGACGCTCACCAAAAATTTAAATTGGAATGATTATGCTATGCAGGATTTTCCTGGATGAGTATATAACCAAAGTAAATTAAGTTAGTACTTTGTAGAGATACCAGCTCTCCATATTCACCAAACCTAGATTTAGAAACAACTGATAAGACACATGCATGAAGAGGTAAACTCAACCTTAAAAACAGAGGGATAAATTGCTATTTGCAAGAACATGTATGAATACAGAACACATCACTTCAAGTGAAATAAGCTTGATACAAAGAGAATAGCCATATGAAGAATCTAATTTTTCTTTTTTCTTTCTTTCATTCTTTTGTTTTGTTTTGTTTTGTTCTGTTCTGTTGAGACAGGATTTCTCTGTGTAGCCTTGGCTGTCTTGGATTAGGTTTGTAGACCATGTTGGCCTTGAACTCACTCTCACTGAGATATGCCTGCCTCTACCTCCCTGAGTGCTTGGGATTACAGTCTTCTGCCACCGCACCCAGCTGAAATCATTTTTTTAAATTATGAATATATAGAAATGTATAGCAATGATTCCCAGGAGGGAGAAGGCAGGGGCTAGAGGTGCAGGGTGAAAAGTAACAGTTTGAAGCATGTACATCTGCAGTTGGGTGAATTAATGAATCTGGAAGCCCAAAGCACATGAGGACAATTGCTAGTTCTACTGAATTACCTACTGAAGATTTGTTATGGGACATATTTAAGCTTCATTACTATTAACACAAAGATAGCTATGAAAGATGAGATATGTTATTTATTTAACCATAGTTAACATTTCATTATGATGCATGTTGCCTACTTTAAATTCAAAGCCTAAAAATGTATTTTAAAATAAAACCTTATTAAAGCAAATTATATAAAAAAGCAATAACATAAATCATTCTTCACAATTTTGGTAGATTAATTTTTATTTTTAGTTACACAGTAGGGGTCTCAAGTAACATAATATTTTTGATGATCAATAAAAACTCTACAGGATTTACAGTGTTCCAGAATTAAAGACAAGGGGGCTTAAAAATTATGCATTGATAGTCCTATATGGGGGCAAGATGGCGGCGCCGGGAGGACTCTCATTCTGAGCAGCAGCACAGCAGGATTGGCACAGTGACCAGCAATCAGAACTCACGGCCATAAAACGCAAGTGATTGAGTTTCACAGGTGAGAGGATACCCCACGGTGGGGAATTCAAACAGCTTTAACTCACCCGGCTAAACCGCGGAAGAAATTCTGGTTCCGCCAGGCACTTGGTTGCTAGCCCAGAGCTACACGCCAGTGTGATCTGGTCACTGTCTCAGACTGAACTGGGGCCCACAACATCACAGACTGGATTTTCCAGTCGAGAGATAACCCCACAGAGCAGGAAAGGATTGGGACCAACCTTAGGTCACCCAGACATCCCCTGGAAAAGACTTGGGTCCCTCAGGCAACCCAGGAGCCAGCCCGGAGCCAGAGCCGGGGACCCAGGCGCCTGCACAGAGCCCTGCCTGCACGCCTGATTCGCTGCCTCACATAGAACTGTGGGCCCCAGGGCACCAGAGATTAAGTTTCACTGTCGAGTGCAAACCCACAGGGAGGGAAATGGCTGGTCTGATCTCAAAGCACTCAGCTGACACCCCCACCCTGAAAAGGTCTCGGGAAAATTACCCAGTTTAGGCAGACACCCAGACTCCCAAAGGCCAGAAAGGTGGAGCCACGGGCGGACGTCTGTGCCTGTGGGTTCTACTCGCCACCCTAGACAGAACAGCAGTCCCCAAAGCAAAGACTGAGTGTCCCTGGCAGGAGGAAACCCAACAGCGGGGGGATCATCAGGTCTAACGCTCAGGACACCCAGCACCAAAAGACTTTCTGGATTCACACAGACTCTAGGCTCTAGCTTTCTAATAGAGGCAGGAGCTCTGTGCTCAGCTGCCATTATTGAGTACCCTAGGGCACTGGGGCACACAGCTGCATCCTCAGACCTACAAAAGCCAGAGAGACATTACAGCAGCCCTCAGATACTGTGACAAGGATCAACCAGTTATCCCTAGCTACACTGACAAAACTGTGGGAATCCCTGGTCCTTCAAGAGGGCTGCACCCACAGCATCCGGACCCAAGCAGTGCCCACAGCTGACATCCCAGACAGGGACACACAGCTTCCAGTCCAGAGTGAGGCACCCAGCCTTCAGACCAGAGTGGAGCCCTTAGTTACCAGCCTCCAGACCAGAGAGGCGCCCTCAGGCACCAACTCAACCTAGGTGCACATTCTCCAGGCCCAGAGCAGAACACTCAGCCTCTGGCCTAGAGACTTGCTGGGCGCTCCTCTCACTTTCCCAGACAGAACTGTGGGCCCCGGGATAACAGACTGAGTTTCCCTGTTGGGAAAAAAACCCACAGCTAGGGAATCAGCAGGTTCTTCAAGAGCACTGTACCTGGAAAACTGTAACAACAGCAGCAGCTCACGAAATTTATAACGAGAAACCCAGCAGTGGGGCAACTGTCATGAGAACTTCTATGGGTAAGAGGAAAGCCCCCCCCTTGCCTAACAAAGACCACAGCTACTACTCAGGTCTATACACCTGAGGTGAGCAGTGGCAATTCCTGAGAAACACTGGCCATACAGTGACCATACCCAGAAAGCAGAGGAGGACTCCTTCAGAAAAAGTCATATTCCGGACAAGGGGATTCTCCCTACCTCAGGACTCCAGGAAGCACAGAAACTAACAGTCAACACCTAAAACAGGGCAGTGGGTAGAGATCAGTGTAAATGCTCAACCAACAAAAGACAGAGCAATATGGCATCTCCAGAACCCAGCCATACAGGGGCAAACAGCCCTGGACAACACAGCATAATAGAAAATCAAGAAGATGACCTTACATCTATGCCGATAAAGAGGATATTAGAGGAAACAAATAAAATACGTAAAGAAGTAGAGGAAGATAAAACCAAACAGATCATGGCTATCCGTAAAGAAATGAAGGAAGTTAAAGACAAGCAGATTAAGGCCATCCATGAAGAAATACGGGAAGATGAAGCCAAAAAGTTTGCGGCCTTCAGAGAAGAAATAATTAAATCACTGAAAGAAATAAAAGAAACAGAGTTGAAGGAACTAAAAAAAAAAACAAGAAAATA
This sequence comes from Psammomys obesus, assembly GCF_907164565.1. Classification (NCBI taxonomy): domain Eukaryota; kingdom Metazoa; phylum Chordata; class Mammalia; order Rodentia; family Muridae; genus Psammomys; species Psammomys obesus. The sequence continues at coordinate 4,395,285 of NW_026596433.1, read as the reverse complement.
CAATCATACAGGTGAAGGAAGTAAACAAAACAACTCAAGACCTGAAGATAGAACTGGAAAAATTAAAGAAAACACAAATGGAGGAAATAATGGAGAGGAAGAATTTAGGGAAGAAAACAGGAACTACAGAGGTAAGCATAACCAACAGACTATAAGAGATGGAAGAATCTCAGGTGTAGAAGATACAATGGAAGAAATCAATGTATCTGTCAAAGAAAATGTTAAATCCAAAAAATTCCTGACACAGACAGTCCAAGAAATCCGAGACAATATGAAAAGACAAAAACCTAAGAATAATAGGTATAGAGGAAAAAGAAGACTCCCTTCTCCAAGGCCCAGAAAATATTTTCAAGAAAATCACTGAAGAAAATTTCCCCAAGTTAAAGGAGAAGCCAATAAGAATACATGAGGCCTACAGAACACCCAACAAATTTGACCAGAAAAGAAAATCCTCCCGCCACATAATAATCAAAACAGTAAGTATACAGAACAAAGAAAAAATACTAAAAGCTGCAAGGGAAAAAGGCCAAGTAACATATAATGGCAAACCCATTAGAATCACATCTGACTTTTCAACAAAGACTATGAAAGCCAGAAGGGCCTGGACAGATATCATGCAGACCCTAAGAGAACACAGATGTCAACCCAGACTACTATACCCTGCAAAACTCTCAGTCCTCATAGACAGAGAAAACAAAATATTCAATGACAAAAACAAATTTCAACAATACCTACACACAAATACAGCATTACAGAAGACACTGGAAGGGAAAATACAACCCAAGAAAATTAGCTTCTTTCAAGAAAACACAGGAAATAAATAACCCTATTACAGTAAAACAAAAAGCAACCAAGCACACAACCTTATGACCACAGCCAACATCAAAATCAGAGGATTTAGCATCCACTGGTCCTTAATATCTCTCAACATCAATGGACTCAACTGTCCAGTAAAAAGACACAGATTAACAGAATGGATATGTAAACAAAACCCAGCAATCTGTTACATACAAGAAACATACCTAAGACACAAAGATAGACATTACCTGAGGATAAAGGGTTGGAAGATGACTTTGCAAGCAAATGGACCCAAGAAGCAAGCAGGAGTAGCCGTTCTAATATCTGATAAAATAGACTTTCAACCAAAATTAATAAAAAGAGATGAGGAAGGACACTTCATACTCATCAAGGGAAAATTCCACCAAGAAGACATCACAATCCTGAACATACAAGAGCACCCACATTCGTAAAAGAAACATTGATAAAATGTAAACCACATATAGATCCCCACACATTAATAGTGGGAGACTTCAACACACCACTCTCAACAAAGGACAGGTCAACAAAACAGAAATTGAACAAAGAAACAATGACTCTGACAGAGGTCATGAATCAAATGGACCTCACAGACATTTACAGATCTTTACACCCAAACACAAAAGAATTTACCTTCTTCTCAGCACCTCATGGAACCTTCTCCAAAATAGACCATATAGTTGGTCACAAAGCAAGCCTCAACAGATGCAAGAACATTGAAACAATCCCTTGTATCATGTCTGATCACCATGGAATAAAGCTGGACCTCAACAATAACAGAAATAGCAAAAAGCCTACACACACATGGAAACTGAACAACTTGTTACTAAATGACAGCTGGGTCAGGGAAGAAATAAAGAAAGAAATTAAAGTCTTCCTAGAAATCAATGAAAATGAATACACAACATACCCAGACTTGTGGGACACAATGAAAGCAGTGCTAAGAGGAAAGTTCATAGCACTAAGTGCCTTCAAGAACAAATTCGAGACAACTCATTCAAGCAACTTAATGGCTCACTTAAAAACCCTAGAAAAAGAAGAAACAGACACATCAAAAAGGAGTATATGGCTGGAAATAATCAAACTCAGGGCTGAAATCAATAAATTAGAAACAAATAAAACAATTCAAAGAATCAAAGAAACCAAGAGCTGGTTCTTTGAGAAAATCAACAAGATCGACAAACCCTTAGCCAAGCTAACTAAAAGGCAGAGAGACACCACCCAAATCAACAAAATCAGAAATGAAAAGGTGGACATAACTACATACAATGAGGAAATCCAAACAATCATCAGGACTTACTTCAAAAGTCTATATGCCACAAAATTTGAAAATATAAGAGAAATGGACAATTTTCTTGATGGAATTGACTTACCAAAGCTGAATCAGGACCAGGTAAATCAGCTAAATAGTCCTATATCCCCCAAAGAAATAGAACCAGTCATCAAAAGTTTCCCAACCAAAAAAAGCCCAGGACCAGATGGCTTCAGCACAGAAATCTACCGGACCTTCAAAGAAGAGATACCTCCAATTCTCTTCAAACTATTGAACAAAATAGAAACAGAAAGAACATTACCAAATTCATTCTATGAAGCCACAGTCACCTTGGTACCTAAACCTCACAAAGACTCAACAAAGAAAGAGAATTTCAGGCCAATCTCCCTTATGAACACTGATGCAAAAATACTTAACAAAATACTTGCAAACTGAATCCAAGAACACATCAAGGATATTATCCACTACGACCAAGTAGGCTTCATCCCAGGTATGCAGGGGTGGTTCAATATACAGAAATCCATCAATGTGATCCACCACATAAACAAACTGAAGGAGAAAAACCACATGATAATCTCCCTAGATGCTGAAAAAGCATTTGACAAAATTTAACATCCATTCATGTTTAAAGTATTGGAGAGATCAGGGATAAAAGGCACATATCTAAACATAGTAAAGGCTATATACAGCAAGCCTATAGCCAACATCAAACTGAACGGAGAGAAACTTAAAGCAATCCCACTGAAATCAGGGACAAGACAAGGCTGCCCACTCTCTCCGTATCTCTTCAACATAGAGCTCGAAGTCCTTGCTAGAGCAATAAGACAGTTGAAGGAGATCAAGGGGATACAGATGGGAAAGGAAGAAGTCAAATTATCACTATTTGCAGATGATATAATAGTATACATGAGTGACCGCAAAAACTCTACCAGGGAACTCCTACAGCTGATAAACACTTTCAGCAAAGTGGCTGGATACAAAATTAACTCAAAAAAATCAGTAGCACTCCTGTATACAAAAGACAAAAGGGCTGAGAAAGAAATTCGGGAAACAACACCCTTCACAATAGCCAAAAATGACATAAAGTACCTTAGTGTTACCCTAACCAAGCAAGTCAAAGACTTGTATGAAAATAATTTCAAGTCTCTGAAGAAAGAATTAGAAGAAGATATGAGAAGATGGAAAGATCTCCCATGCTCATGGCTTGGCAGTATTAACATAGTAAAAATGGCCATCTTACCAAAAGCAATCTACAGATTTAATACAATTCCCATCAAATTGCCAACACAATTCTTTACAGACCTGGAAAGAAAAATTTTCAACTTTGTATGGAATAATAAGAAACCCAGAATTTTGGGCATATGTCTAGCAGTGGTATAGCTGAGTCTTGAGGAAGCACTATTCCTAGTTGTCTGAGAAAGTGCCAGATTGACTTCCAAAGTGGTTGTACCAGTTTACATTCCCACCAACAATGGAGGAGGGTTCCCCTTTCTACACAACCTCTCCAGCATGTGTTGTCACTTGAGTTTTTCATCTTGGCCATTCTGATGGGTGTAAGGTGAAATCTCAGGGTTGTTTTGATTTGCATTTCCCTGATGGCTAATGACATTGAGCATTTCTTTAAATGTTTCTCTGCCATTCTATAATCCTCTACAGAGAATTCTCTGTTTAACTCTGTTCCCCATTTTTTAATTGGATTACTTGGTTTGTTGCTTTTCAGGTTCTTTAGTTCTTTATATATACTGGATATGAGTCCTCTGTCAGATAAAGGTTTGGTGAAGATTCTTTCCCAATCTGTAGGCAGTTGTTTTGTTTTGATGACGGTGTCCTTTGCTTTACAGAAGCTTTTCAGTTTCATGAGGTCCCATTTATTGATTGTTGCTCTTAAAGCCTGTGCTGTTGGAGTTCTGTTCAGGAAGTTGTCTCCTGTGCCAATGAGTTCTAGGCTGTTCCCCACTTTTTCTTCTAACAGATTTAGCGTATCTGGTTTTATGTTGAGGTCTTTGATCCACTTAGACTTTAGTTTTGTGCAGGGTGATAAACACAAAATTTGCTCAAGTACACAATAAGGACATTTGCTCAACTATGTTTGTAGCAGTTTTATTTGTAATAGCCAGAACCTGGAAACAACCCAGATGTCCATCAATGGAGGAATGGGTATTTTTACACAATGGAATACTACTCAGCAATCAAAAAAGAGGAAATCATGAAATTTGGAGGCAAATGGTGGGATCTAGAAAAGATAATTCTGAGTGAAGTATCCCAGAAGGAGAAAGACAAACATGGTATATACTTGTTTATATAGACCTACAAGATATGATAAACATAATGAAATCTATACACCTAAAGAAGATAAACAAGAAAGCTGACATGGGGTAAGATGATCAATCCACACTTAGAAAGACAAATGGGATGTGCATTGGACATATGACAAGAGTCTACCACAGAAGGCATCTGAAAGACTCTACCTAGCAGTGTTTCAAAACAGATACTAAGTCTCATAATCAACCCCTCGGAAGAGTGCAGGGAATCATATGAAAGAAGGGGAGTTTTATGTGAAAAGGATAGGAGCTCCACAAGGACCAAACATATCTGGGCACAGGGTCTTTTCTGAGATGAACACTCAACCAAAGACCATGAGAGGATAAAACCTAGAACCTATGCTCGGATGTGACCCGTGATAGCTCAGTAATCAATTGGTTTCCCATAGTAAGGGGAACAAGGACTATTTCTAACAGGAACTCAATGACTGGCACTTTGACCTCCCCACCTCCCAAGTGAGGAGCAGTACTATTAGGCCACAGAGGAAGACTTTGCAGCCAGTCCTGAAAATTCCTGACAAAACGAAGTCATATGAAAGGGGAGGACCTCCTCCCCTATTAGTGGACTTGGAAAGGGGCAGGGAGGAGACAAGGGAGGGGAGTGTGATTGGGGAGGGAATGAGGGACACAGCTGGGATACAGAATTAACAAAATGTAACTAATGAGAAAAATAAAATTAAAAAAAAAAAAGAAACCCAGAATTGCTAAAACAATCCTCTACAAGAAAAGATCTTTTGGAGGTATCTCCATCCCTGATCTCAAGCTGTACTATAGAGCAACAGTTATAAAAACTGCATGGTACTGGCATAGAAACAGAATGGTGGATAAATGGAACCGAACAGAAGACCCAGAAATAAACCCACACATCTATGAGACCTGATCTTTGACAAAGATGCCAAAACCATACAATGGAAAAAATATAGCATCTTCAACAAATGGTGCTGGTCCAACTGGATGTCTACATGTAGAAAAATTAAAATAGCTCCATACTTATCACCCTGCACAAAACTGAAGTCCAAGTGGATCAAAGACCTCAACATAAAACCAGACACATTAAATCGGCTAGAAAACAAAAAAAGTGGGGAATACCCTAGAACTCATTGGTACAGGAGAAAACTTCCTGAACAGAACACCAACAGCACAGGCTCTAAGAGCAACAATCAATAAATGGGACCTCATGAAACTGAAAAGCTTCTGTAAAGCAAAGGACACCGTCATCAAAACAAATTGGGAAAGAATCTTCACCAACCCTTTATCTGACAGAGGACTCATATCCAGTATATATAAAGAACTAAAGAAGCTGAAAACCAGCAAACCAAGTAATCCACTTAATAAATGGGGAACAGAGATAAAGAGAGAATTCTCTGTAGAGGAATATCAAATGGCAGAGAAGCACTTAGAGAAATGCTCAGTGTCATTAGCCATTAGGGAAATGCAAATCAAAACAACCCTGAGATTTCACCTTACACCCATCAGAATGGCCAAGATGAAAAACTCAAGGGACAACACATGCTGGAGAGGTTGTGAAGAAAGGGGAACCCTCCTCCACTGCTGGAGGGAATGTAAACTTGTACAACCACTCTGGAAATCAATCTGGCCCTTTCTCAGACACCTAGGAACAGTGCTTCCTCAAGATCCAGCCATACCACTCCTAAGCATATATCCAAAAGAGGCTCAAGTACACAATAAGGACATTTGCTCAACCATGTGTGTAGCAGCTTTATTTGTAATAGCCAGAAGCTGGAAACAGCCCAGATGTCCCTCAACTGAAGAATGGATACTCTATATAATGGAGTATTACTCAGCAATGAAAAATAAGGAAATCATGAAATTTGCAGGTAAATGGTGGGACCTGGAAAGGATCATCCTGAGTGAGTTGTCCCAGAAGCAAAAAGACACACACGGTATATACTCACTCATATAAACACAACATAGGATAAACCCGCTAAAATCTGTACATCTAAACAAAGCAAAAGAGAGGACCCTAACTAAAATGCTCAATCCCCATCCTGAAAGGCAAAGAGGATGAACATCAGAAAAAGAAGAAAACCAGAAAAAACCTAGGAACCTGCTACAGAGGGCCTCTGAAAGCCAAAAGAAGAAAACTGGAAACAACCTAGGAACCTGCCACAGAGGGCCTCTGAAAGCCTCTGCCCTGCAGACTATCAAAGCAGATGCTGAGCCTGATGGCCAGCTGTCGGGCAGAGTGAATGGAATTTTAGGTAAGAAGTGGGAAATAGTAAGAGCTGGAGAGGACAGGAACTCCACAAGGAGAGCAACAGAACCAGAAAATTTGAACTCAGGGAACTTCCCAGAGACTCATACTCCAACCAAGGACTATTCATGGAGATAACCTAGAACCCTGCACAGATGTAGCCCATGGCAGTTCAGTGTCCAAGTGGGTTCCATAGTAATGGGAAGAGGGACTGCCTCTGACATAATCTGATTGGCCTGCTCTTTGATCACCTCCCCCTGAGGGAGGAGCAGCCTTACCAGGCCACAGAAGATGACAATACAGCCACTTCTGATGAGAACTGATAGACTAAGATCAGAAAGAATGAGAGGAGGACCTCCCCTATCAGTGGACTTGGGGAGGGGCATGCATGCAGAAAGGTGAGTGAGGGTGGGATCAGGAGGGGAGGCGGGAGGGGCTTATGGGGGGATACAAAATGAATAAAGTGTAATTAATATAAGTTAAATAAAAAATTAAAAAAATTAAAAAATAAATTATGCCTTGAGCTAATGAGTGACTGACAGTTAATGTAGGAGAGGGTAGTCATTTTTCTTTGGGATTGTGACCATTGGGAGGTTTCCCCATAGCTAAGTGCACATGAGCAGCACTAAATTGAATCAGGTTTTATTTTTAAGTAAGAAAGAAGTTATGAAGTTGAAAGCGAGTTGTGTTAGAATAGGGGCCCCCAAAGCAGTTGAGGTTGGGGTAGATATGACCAAATACATTGTCTACCTGTGTAAAGTTCTCAGAAAACAAATAAAATTATTAGTTAAACACAGAACTCCGTAGGACTTTAACAGAGGCCCAGAAGTCCTTTTCTTAAAGTTGAAGCATCCTCTATCCAGAAGAAAACCTATAAATTAGAGTCAGAACCTTAGCAAAAAGAAGAATAAGATTCCTAAACAGACTTCACTTTCTTCTACAACTAACATTTCTAGGTCAAGAGGGGCAAGAAATGAAAATGATGGGAATGATGGTCACATTTCCCTCACCTAAACTAAACTTTAGATAGGCGTCTTGCTAACTGTAGGCCCTGACCTCCTGTTACTGCCACCATCTACATGAAGGTAAATTGTAATTGCTAATTCTTTATCTTTTTGAGGTATAAATCCTTTTTAAGGCCTCTTGCCAGATGTATAACTGAGCAGTGTCTTCCTCAGAAGCTGTGGGCTATTCCTGTAAAATTGAATCATCAAGAAAGATAGCTCCCCAGTCAGTCTCCCAGGCACTGTGGGAGTAGAGTCTACTTCCAATAGCACCAATTAGCAAACACAGATGGTCTAATCACAAAGCGAAACATTTGCCATGTCAGAAATAACAATGTGTTAACCTCATTCCATTCATTGATCAAATGCTACTCTAACTTTCAGTACTTTTCCACTTCTTCCAGCCATGAAAAGGCTCTCCTACCTTTTCTTTATCATAGTTGGAAGGAGCAGTTTACTTAAATAATGTTAAAAATATTGAAGCTGAAAAAATGGAATATGATATACTTTTTTATTAATTCAATTATTTAATAGCTTTAAGGTTAACAGAAAATTTTGTAGCCAAAGTTCCTTCAATCTAGAGTCTCTATTTCCCAGTATTCTATTACTAAGATCCTGCATCAATATGATCTGTCTGTTATAGCCAAAAGACCAATCCTGATAGGATCCACTGCAGTCATTCATTTACATTAGAGCTCTCTCTTTGCATTATGTAGTTAGTCATATTTATTTTCACTATAGTCAAATATGTGATGTGAACAATGAAAGAGGAATTTTATTTTGGATGAGAGCTCCAAGGGCTCACTGCTTGATCATTTGGCTCCATACGTTGAAAGCAAAAACGAAAATAAAACATGGCTATAGGATCCTGTGATGGGCAAAAGCTCAAATCACAGTGGACAGGAAATAGAACAAGAAGAGTTCAGGCCTTCCCCAAAAACCACCATAATTATCTCCTTCCTCTAATGAGTTCCCATTGCCCAACTGTTTCACAAGCAACAAAAGAAAACCTAGACAAGCAGAATTATTTCAAATTCAGAAGATTCTGCAAAGCAAAAAATGAACAGAGTCCTGTAGGATGAGGAAAACACAGACCAAAACTCTGACAAATATAAATCAAAGGAACACACTTCAAAACTGTTGAAGGCTGCTGGACACCCATGTGGACATGAATGAAACTAGACCTCTAGGTCTCACCATACAGAGAAATTAATTCTAAATGGCCACAGATGTTTTTGTAAATGTTCTTTGCAAAACTGAATACTTTATACAGTGACAAAGTTTTCAATAAATATTATTGTGAGAGTATGTCTTAAATGATATGTCTTGGGCACATTTTTACATGTAGTAGGTAACATAGGGGGCAATAAAGAAAGAATACGGTGGCTCCTGTCCTGTTCCCTGTTTTCTCCTTCTTCCTATGTCCATCTCATTTGTCTTTCTGAGTGAGGATTGATCATTTTACCCAGGGTCCTCCTTTTTGCTTAGCTTCTTCAGGTGTACAGATTTTAATATTATCATCCTATATTATACGTCTAATATCCACTTACAAATGAGTATATACCGTGTATGTCTTCCTGTTTCTGGGATACCTCACTCAGGATGATCTTATCTAGTTCCCACCATTTGCCTGCAAATTTCATGATTTCCTTGTTTTTTATTGCTGACTAGTATTCCATTGTGTAAATGTACCACAATTTCTGTATCTATTCCTCCATTGAGGGACATCTGGGTTGTTTCCAGGTTCTAGCTATTACAAATAAAGCTGCTAAGAACACAGTTGAGCAAAAGTCCTTGTATACTTGAGCATCTTTTGGATATATGCCTAGGAGTGGTATAGCTGGATCTTGAGGAAGCACTATTCCTAATTATCTAAGAAAGTGCCAGACTGATTTCCAAAGTGGTTGTACCAGTTTACATTCCCACCAGCAATGGAGGAGGGTTCCCCTTTCTCCACATCCTCTCCAGCATGTATTGTCACTTGAGTTTTTGAGTTTAGCCATTCTGAGGGGTGTAAGGTGAAATCTCAGGGTTGTTTGATTTGCATTTCCCTGATGACTAAGGACTTTGAGCATTAAGTGTTTCTCTGCCACTCTATATTCCTCTACAGAGAATTCTCTCTTTTTCTCTGTACTCCGTTTTTAATTGGATTATTGGATTTGTTGCATTTTAACTTCTTGAATTCTTTATATATTCTGGATATCAGCCCTCTGTCAGATATCGGGTTGGTGAAAATCATTTCCCAGTCTGTAGGCTGTCATTTTGTTCTGATGAGAGTGTCCTTGCTTTACAGAAGCTTTTCATCCCAGCAGTGTGTCAAAGCAGATGTTGAGACTCATAACCAAACTTTGGACAGAGTGCAGGGAATCTTATGAAAGAAGGGGGACATAGTAAGACCTAGAGAGGACAGGAGCTCCACAAGGAGAGCAACAGAACCAAAAAAATCTGGACACAGGGTCTTTTCTGAGTCCTATATTCCAACCAGAACCATTCATGGATATAACCTAGATAACCTAGAACCCCTGCTCAAATGTAGCCCTTGGAAACTCAGTATCTAAGTGGATTTTCTAGTAAGGGGAACAGGGACTATCTCTGTCATGAACTCAGTGGTTGGCTCTTTGATCACCTCCTCCTCAGGGGCGAGCAGGCTTGCCAGGCCACAGAGGAGGACAATGCAGCCAGTCCTGATGAGCCCTGATAAACTAAGGTCAGATGGAAGGGGGAGGAAGATGCCCCCTATCAGTAGACTTGGAGGAGGGCATGGGAGGAGATGAGGGAAGGAGGATGGGATTGGGAGGGGAATGAAGGAGGGTACTACAGCTGGGCTACTAAATGAATAAACTGTAATTAACATTAAAAAATAAAAATTTATTTAAAGAAAGAAAGAGAGAGAGAGAAAGAAAGAAAGAAAGAAAGAAAGAAAGAAAGAAAGAAAGAAAGA
>NW_026596433.1:4369573-4384705 GCF_907164565.1 Psammomys obesus | reverse complement strand
AGAAAGAAAGAAAGAAAGAAAGAAAGAAAGAAAGAAAGAAAGAAAGAAAGAAAGAAAGAAAGAAAGAAAGAAAGAAAGAATATGATTCCCTGCACACTCTGCCCAAAGTTTAGCTCTTAGTCTCAGCCTCTGCTTCTGTAGAGTCTTTCAGAGGTCATTTGTGGTAGGCTCCTGTCCTGTTCCCTGTCTTCTCTTCCTCCAGGTGTATATGGCATTTGTCCTTCTGAATGAGGATTAAGCATTCTCTAGGGTCCTCCTTGTTTAGCTTCTTTAGTAGTATAGATTTTAATATGTTTATCCTATATTATATGTCTAATAATCACTTATGAGTGAGAATATACGATGTGTGTTTTTCTGTTTCTGTGTTACCTCACTGAAGATGATCTTATCTAGTTCCCACCATTTGCCTGCAAATTTCATAATTTTTTTCTGTTTTTAATAGCTGAGTAGTATTCCATTGTATAAATGTACCACAATTTCTGTATCTATTCCTCCACTGAGGGACATCTAGGTTGTTTCCAGTTTCTGGCTATTACAAATAGAGGTGCTGTGAACATGGTTGAGCAAAAGTCCTTGTTGTATAGTTGAGCATCTTTTGAATATCTGCCAAGGAGTGCTATAGCTGGATCTTGAGGTAGCGCTATTCCTAATTTTCTGAGAGAGCATCAGATTGATTTCTAAAGTTGTTGTACAAGTTTACATCACCACCAGCAATGAAGGAGGTTTCTCCTTTCTATATATCATCTCCAGCATGTCTTGTCACTTGAGTTTTTGATCTTAACCATTCTGATGGGTGTAAGGTGAAATCTCAGGGTTGTTTTGATTTGCATCTCCCTGATGACTAAGGATGTTGAGCATTTCTTTAATTGTTTCTCTACCATTCGACATTACTCTGTTGAGAATTCTTGGTTTAGCTGTGTAACCCATTTTTTGATTGGATTACTTGATTTGTTGGTATTTAACTTCTTAAGTTCTTTATATGTTCTAGACATTAGCCCTCTGTGAGATAGAGTTGGTGAGGATCCTTTCCCAATCTTGTAGGCTGTTGTTTTGTTTTAATGACAGTGTCCTTTGCTTTACAAAAGCTTTTCAGTTTCATGAGGTCCCATTTATTAATTATTGATTTTAGAGCCAATGTTGTTGGTATTCTGTTCAGTAAATTGTCTCCTGTGCCAATGAGTACAAGGCTCTTCCCCATTTTTTTTCTAACAAGTTTAGTGTGTTTTGTTTTATGTTGAGGTCTTTGATCCACTTGGGCTTTAGTTTTATGCAGGGAGATAAATATGGATCTATTTGCATATTCTACATGTAAACATCCAGTTAGACCAGTACCATTTGTTGAATATGGTATCTTTTTCCCATTGTATTGTGTTGGCTTCTGAGGGGACATGAGCTCCAAAAGAAGACCAACAGAACCAAAAATACTGAGCCCTGGGGGTCTTGAAGAGGATGATACCCCAACCAAGGATAATGCTTGGAGAGTACCTAAAACTCTGGCTCAGAGGTAGCCCATAGATTCAATCTCCAATTGGTTCCCTAGTAAGAGGAGCAGCGGTTTTCTCTGGCATGAACTCAATGGCAGGCTCTCTGATAACCTCTCCTGGGGGTGGAGGGTGCACACTCACCATGCCAAAGAGTAAGACAGTACAACCAGTCCTGATGAGACCTGATAGGCTAGGGTCAGATGAAGGGCAGGAAAACCTCCCCTATTGGTGGGGAGGGGCATAGGTGGAGAAGAGGGAGGGAGACTGGAATTGGGCAGAGACAAGGGTGGGGGCCACAACTGGGATACAAATTGAATAAATTTTAATAAACAATTTTTAAAAGAAAGAAAAATATAGTACTTTAGAACATATTTTAATTGTTTCTTGAGCAAATTTCAAAAGAAACTTTACCATTACTTAAAAGTTTAACAATTCTGGAGATTTAAAAATATTGGAGATTAGAGATTGGAGATTTGGAATATATAAGATAATGGAACAAACTCTGTAAGTCTAGTATAAAAATGGCTGAGATATCACTTCTCAAAATTAGGAACTACGTTATTAAGCATGATTATATATTTACATGAGGAGGCACAAAAGAGTTGAAAACATGTTTGGGAATCCTACAGAGTTTGGGCAAATATCTGAGCAGTAGCCATCCAGCGAGGACACAGTCACTGAAATGTGAAGTCAAGGCCACTTAACAGCCTGAAGAAACTAGTCTTTTATTCAGTCTTCCTTCAAGGAGAATTTCTACAAAATCATTCCTGGGAGAGAAATCTCCATTTTGAGATGTCCCCAGTATGGGGGTAGAGGTTGAGTTACAGACTCAAATATAAGTGCTGGATCATGTCCTGTTGTAATCTTGGGATCTGAGGTGCTGGTCAGTCAAAACCAGGGTTTCTTTGCAGTTTTCTGACCTGTGATGAGCTAAAAGAAATGTCTGAATCTAGATCCCTGTGCTTCACAAAAGGGAAATCAGAGTCAGATATACGTGCATTCTGCCTTTTCATTTACCTGGGTTGACTAGCCTGTCTGCTTCTCCCAACCATAGGTGACATACTGAGTTAAATGTCCTTTTGAAACACTGTCACAACAGCCAGCCTATCTGTCTCTACTCTGGGTCCACCACTTTAGTCATTTTGTAACTTGACAGCACAAACTTTCAGAGTGTCACTCAGGCAAACAGGCAAGCTCTTCAGAGCTTCAGTGTGAGTATTGCCCTAGGAAACAATGCCTTCCTTGTCTTCCACCGGATTTTAGCAATGTTAAGTCCATTGTAGGAAGAGATACTTTCTGATTTCTCCATAGAATGCAAATTCCCTGCACAGATGTAGCCCATGGCAGCTCAATCTCCACTTGGGTACCCTAGTAATGGGAACTATTAGTAATAGGTACCCTAGTAATAGGGACTGTCTCTGACATGAACTCAGTGGCTGGCTCTTTATCACCTCCCCTTGATGGGGGAGCAGCCTTACCAGGCCACAAAGGAAAATAATGCAGGCAGTCCTGATGAGACCTGATAGGCTAGAGTCAGATGGAAGAGGAGGAGAACTTTCCCTATGAGTGGACTTGGAGAGGGACATGAGTGGAGATGAGGAACATATTGTAGGGTTGGGAAGGGACCAGAGAGAGGGCTATAGCTGGGATACAAAATGAATAAACTGTAATTAATAAAAAATAAATAATTTTAAAAAATAAAAATAAAGTTCATTTTTATAAATTAAAAAAAAAAAAGAAAGAGATCCATGAACACATCCTCCTAAAATCAATGTTTATAAATACCATGGGATCAAGTATATGGTTATATATATAACAAGAAAAAATGAGGTTCCATTCTAAATAAATAAATAAATAAAAGTCAAAATAAAAGCATTAAAGTTTAAAAAAATCACTATAGGGGCTTACTAACAATATGGAACCCAGACATTCCATTTAAAGATTGTGCTCTGTATATATGGGGGCAGAGTCCAACAGACTGCAAGATGAACCTCCACTTATTTAAAGATTATTTTGATAAATTTTCTTAGACCCAGTGAGTGGTTATTCTGTAAGCATCTCCTGATGAGTATTAAAATGCCTTATTATTATTATTGCTATATTCAATTATTAAGCAATGTGAAAAGTTATTTGTCCTGAGCGTTTTAAAAGCAATTGGCTGGGTAGCTAAATATTCCCCCTTTTTTAAAAAAAATCTGCTATTTAAGTACATCTGCCATTTTAAAAGTCACTGAAGATATTTGTGGGTCTAAATAACACCCCTAAGATTTAATGTAGTCAGGTCAGTGAATGAAGCATAACAATTACTAACAATAGATTAAAAGTAAGGATCCTGGTGAAATAAAGCTGCAGAGAATATTTTTAGATTCCTTAAAAAGAACATGAGCTGTTTACAAAGACAAATCTGATTTTTAATCTATGTACAAACCATTATTTGTGAAGATAAACAATTGCTCTATGGAAGAAGTAAATTTCAAAAAAAAAAAAACGAAATGGAAATTGTGGATGAAAAAGTAAGGACTGTTTTTCTCATGAGAAGTAACTCAAATTTTGAAATGTTCTCTTCATGCTTTTATACAGGAAAACATCTCCTATCAATGTGTGGCTCTGTGGACAAACACAGAGCAAAGTTCTACTAAAATATTGCAGCCGTTCTTGTGCAATGATGTTTTCCTCAGAGCAATGACCTCTGCACAGAAGACGCAGCATGTCAACTCTAGGAGTCACCAAAAGGAGCCGATGTCTTAGAGTGTCATAGAATGAAGTTGGTACTGCAGAGCAGCACTAGGAAACGTTAACACCAATCCCCTCTTGCTAACTGGCTTACCCTTAATCATTTGAGTGTGTTCATCCAGGAGCTGGAGTCCTCCCTGAGAAGTCAGTGGTCACTGTTCAAGGCACAGTTTATTCTGAGAAGCTAATCTCCATAATTCTATGGACTTCTTCTCCATCTGTTGGATTGAATGGTTGCCAAGAGTTGGCCTTATTTTTTTTCCCCAAATTTGTTTTGCTAGTTTTATTTCACACTGTAATTATCCAGATTAATTAAATATTACATAAACTGATGCAATAGGAGTATGAAGAGAATTGTTTCCAAGAAACCTAATTTAAATGTGTTTTATTAAATGCTTTGATTAAAGACAAGCCACTAAAAATAATGGAGTCTCATTTGAAAATGATAAGGCAATTTATAAGTGGAAAGAAAGTATTACAAATTTAGAACTTTTTTTTTTTTTTTACTCTGCTTATGTGACAGTCTTTCTCCCTGTACTATTAATAAAGAGAGACAAGTAATGGAAGACAGTAGCTGGCACCTATATACAAAAAATAATTGCAAAATGTAAGTAGTGAACATAGATTCAGGCCAAAGCCCTGACCACAACAATAGATTAACAAAACAACTTAAGTACTGTATCTAAGTTAACATAAAATTGTAGGCAAATACAACATCATGCATTATTCTAGGATAGTCATGCCAATTGTTCATGCCAATAATTCATGCCAATTGTTGATTTGTACTTTGACATTTTTAACTGACTTTCACACTTACTGACCAGCTGCTACAACTTATTTTATTAGGTGACTGAATGCCTCTATAATAACTTCATCAGCAACAAAAACCTCTCTCCATTCAAGGCTATCAACCAACAACCTGCAAGATGAATTCCACTCGCGTGTGAAACTCTAAAATATATTGGACATTTCCAATAAAAATGCCAGTGTCCAACTCCTGGTAAGGTGGATCAGGCAACAATGAACTTGAAACCCCAGGTGAGATGACAATAAGATGTGTGGACCTACGGTTGCGCCATGACAGGAAGGGCAGCAGCTCTCTTCTCGGTCACGCTGTCCCTCTACAACCTGCTCAGCCCTCTCATATAAACTCCTGCCTTCCCTCTCCCCGTAGGTACCCATGTTTGCTAGCCAAGCTCTAAGGTGAGAAGTAAGGATTTTTAATTGGCCTGTGCTTTTGGGCAAGAAAAATACCCCTCTCCCAAATACACAAATTCATTCAATACTGTTGCTCTGTAGTACAGTTTGCGATCAAGGATGGACATACCTTCAGAAGTCCTTTAATTGTACAGGATTGTTTTAGCTATGTTAGTTTTTTGTTTTAGTTTGTTTTTCCACATGAAGTTGAGAACTCTACCTCTGACAGAGGGCTGGTATCTGTTAGGAAACGTGGGAATGTTGAGAAACGTGCGCCTGTGCGCCTGTGGAGGTTACACGTGGGTTCACACATCACACCACAAGATCGGTTCCAAGTGGGAGGCTTATTAGGGGAAGGGGGTTGCAGAGAGAGAGGAGGAGAGAAAGAGAAGAGAGTAAGAGTAAGAGAGAGAGGGGGAGGGCTCCAGTTCTCTTATAGGGTGACCCAGGCATGCGCAGGTAATTCCAGGTGATCTGGTGTCTTCACAAATGCCTGACAACCTGTTTGTCAGGTCCCTTGCGGCTGGCCGTAGAAGTGCCTGCTTACTGATCCCAACATTCCTCCCTTTTTCTATAATTAAAAATAGGGAGCTTGGGCTGCCTTTTATAAGGTAAGTTAAAGTATATAAATTTAGGCTCATTGGAAGCAGCTCTTGGTTGTCATGCAAGAGGTTAAGAGAGAGAAGAATTATAGCAACAAAATGGTCAGATTGTAAGGTCAAGAGTAAGTTGTCAACAGAGAGAGTTGCTAGCCACGCAAGGCAGCAGCAGGTAGGGACTGGGGAACACTGGGAGAACCTGGAGCTGCTTGTCCTGGTCCTGAAGCACACCACTTCAGCCTTTTGTTAACAACAAGTGAATAACGGGCATAGATTCTCTTCTGGCTACTTCCTGCTGACACTGGGGGCGCTGTAGGGAGGTCAAAAGGCTGAAATGTTGGCCAAGTCCAGGAAGAATAGGCTGCTTTGATGCTTTCCCAGGTCTGTGAGAACACCCATGGCTGGGAGGGAAGGTGCAGGTCCAGCTTGTTGGAAGTCTGTGAGGTCAGAGCTGAACACCTGTAGCTTGTTGGAAGTCCGTGAGGTCAGAGTTGAACACCTGTAGCTGCTTTGGCGCTGTTGTGGCTATAGAAAACATTTGTGTCTGGCAGGACACTGAAACACATATATAGGCAAAAGATAAAGTTGAGTATAGAGAAAATCCTATAGGTAGGTATACATTGAAAGGTTTGAGGCTTGAACATGGGAACCTCTGTCTACCTGGAGGGACCTTTATTTACCTAGTCACTGGCAATATTTAAAGAAGGCTTTGTTTTTGATCTGTCATTGAGGTGAGGTGAGGTGAGGTTATAGAAGCATGTAAATTTAGAGGCCCTAGTGCCGGCTGACACTAGGTATAGAAACCTGAAATTCTCCAGCCTGTCTGGAGGAATGAGCATCTGGACATCTCCCATTGGGGGCAGAGAAGTAGAGGAATCATATGCGAGGGGGGACCTTCCCATGAGTGATCGAGGTGGGGAAGGAACCCGTAGAGGGGGTGTACCGCCCAAGGGAGAGTGTGGCCGAAAATGAAAGTCAGCATAGAGGGTCAAACCTAGACAATTAAGGCTACGGCTGAGGGGGGATCCTTCCGTCTCAAAAGATAGTTGGAAGTTGCCAGAGCTCTGTGGTCAAGCTTCCCCTACCAAGAAAGGTGTGTATGCTGAGAAAATGGAGTGAACTCACCAATCTAGCCAGTGGTTGTATGCAGTAAACAGTAGTCTGAAAGCCAGGAAAGGAAGTCCCAAAACCAGGGAAAGGGGAGGAGTCCCACCTTTTGAGATAGGCAATAAGTGTAGTACTTATCTGGAGTCTAGTTGTCCTGAGAGGTAGATTTAGGTGGACTTTCTGCAGCTAACAAGAATTACTTTTAAGTTTTAAGAAGGAGATAAAACTTTAGACATGTTAGTATCAAAATTGTACTGTGCATTGAGAAAAAAGCAGTAGACATACATATGTGTTAACGGCGTAAGTATTTTTTAAGGTGAACTCTGAAAAGGTAAAAGCCTTTTATGAAATAAAAGGGAAATTCACTTGATTTTAACCTTTAGTATAAGCATAGACATTATGGAGGCTTACAATCTTGATCTTAGGACCATAATGGTGGAATAGTGGTATAGTGGAATGTTTTTGTATCAGAGTCAGATTAATAAATTAGAGTTTTACTGATAAAGGTCAAAACTCTGGACAGTCAATACAACAGTAGCATAACAACAGGAAGAAATATTAAGCCTTTTTGCCTATTTAAGATACCTTAAATCACCTTAGACCTTGTAACCTTTATAATTTGCATTTACCAACCTTAAAACATTTTTTAGAACCCTCAAGTATTTATAAATTGTATTAACAACCTTAAGACACATTTTTAGATTCTCATACATGTATAACTTACGTTTACCACCCTTAAGGCACTTTTTAAGACTCAAATATGTGTAACTTGTATTTTTATAACCTAAACTCCTTTTATCCTTAGACCCTACATAAGCTATATATATTTTATCTAGCGATATATCTTAAACTGATTAGTGAGCTAACAATGGATCTAATTGTCTGCTCTTTAGCTGTAAAGCTACCATTAGCTTAGCATAGCCATCAAGGTGATCAGAGACCTGAGAAGGATAAGTTATGAGCTAAATAAATATACCAATCCATGTGCCAATCAAAATGACAGAGATGACTAGTTAGTCCATCACCTAGGCAGTGTCCCTGGCTCCTGGGGTCTCATAATGTCATGGGCAGAGGTGGTCCAGCTAGGCACATAGATGAGACTGTTTCTGTGGAGAAAGAAACGAGAGAATGGCCTCACCTCACCCTTAGCAACGTGAAACATTGACTCTCCAGATGTCCACAGTTTTGTCCACAGTTTAGGCTGGGCCCCAGCAGTGGGCCAGTTGAGGCAATATTTCCCAGAGGTTAGCATATCACAATCCAGAGTCGCAGTCATCTGTTGTTGTGTCCAAATCTTTTCGGAGACCTTGGGGAGCTACTGCCAGGACTTTGGGACTTTCTGTCACAATAAGCTTACACATGTTAAAATGTCATATTCATCAGATCTCTGACAAGCTTGAGGGTCAGCATGTCTGAGTTACTCTGTCTGTCTTTATCATGTGCTCTAAATTGTGTTTTTAAGTAGATTTATAAGGGCAGCTTTATAGTTACCCATCCTAGGCTTAACCTTAAAAAAAACTAAACAAAGACACTAAGTATAGCTCAACATCTTAACCAACTGCAGTTGTTGGCATAACTTTAAATCTGCTCTTTTTGAACTAAAATTAAAGCAAACCTTTTAATCAGATACAGCTTATAGAGAGGCTAGCAAATCCTGCTGCTCCTACCACTTGCATTAAAATTGAACAGTAAAAAGCTTTGCACTTAGCACTAATTAGAGGACTGAATATAACTGAGACCTAAACAAAGATTGCAGCGAACCCTTGAACTATAAGTTTAAGACCAACAATTCAGCAGAACCATACAAACCAAATTTTAAAATAACCAAGTATATTTTAACTTTTTGATAGTAGAGATGTAGCAAATTGACTCAGTTTTAACATAGATAAATACCTCTAGAATTAATAGATATTAATTTAAAATATTGATAAACAATTTGTATGTAGCAACGAACCCCTAAGCAGAACAGTAAAAAGCAATTTAATAGTCTTATATTTTAAACCAATTTAATTTGAACAGATATTTGTAACTTTGAAATTTTATTATTATATAAAATTTATTTTGAAGCATGATAGTAAAATGTAACCTTGAATTTTTATAAAAATCCATACCAACTTGAAATCAGGCCTAAAAGACAAGATAAAGAGTTAATTATGGTTAAGACTTATAAATGTAAACCCAATGAGGAAATTATAAAGATTATATAAAGCATTTGAAAATATAAGACTGGCATATAGAAATCAGGAAGAGAGCTTTTAAATAGAAGCCGCTTCGGAAAGGGGCGGAGGGAACACATGGAGAGATGGCTGGAAAACAGCACGCGGGAGGCGGGGCCTCTTTGCCCGACTCTAAGATGGCGCAGGCCATGTGGAAGCCTCTGATATCTTCTTCTAATTCTTTCTTCAGAGACTTGAATGTATGCTGGATTTTATCAAATGCTTTTCCAGCATCTAGGGAGATTATCATGTGGTTTTTCTCCTTCAGTTTGTTAATATGGTGGATCACATTGATGGATTTCTGTATATTGAACCACCCCTGCATGCTTGGGATGAAGCCTATTTGGTCATAGGGGATAATATCTGTGATGTGTTCTTGGATTCGGTTTGCAACTATTTTGTTGAGTATTTTTGCATCAATGTTCATAAGGAAGATTGGCCTAAAATTCTCTTTCTTTGTTAGGTCTTTGTGAGGTTTAGGTACCAAGGTGACTGTGGCTTCATAGAATGAGTTTGGTAATATTCCTTCTGTTTCTATTTTGTGGAATAGTTTGGAGAGAATTGGAGTTAGCTCCTCATTGAAGATCTGGTAGAATTCTGCGCTGAAACCATCTGGTCCTGGGCTTTTTTTGGATGGGAGACTTTTGATGACTGCTTCTATTTCTTTGGGGGATATAGGACTATTTAGTTGATTTACCTGGTCCTGATTCGTTTTGGTAAGTCGAATTGGTCAAGAAAATTGTCCATTTCATTTAGATTTTCAAATTTTGTGGCTCATACACTTTTGAAGTAAGTCCTAATGATTGTTTGGATTTCCTTAGTGTCTGTGGTTATGTCCCCCTTTTCATTTCTGATTCTGTTGATTTGGATGGTATCTCTCTGCCTTTTCGTTAGCTTGGCTAAGGGTATGTCGATCTTGTTGATTTTCTCAAAGAACCAGCTCTTGGTTTCTTTGATTCTTTGAATTGTTTTATTTGTTTCTATTTTATTGATTTTAGCCCCGAGTTTGATTATTTCCAGCCGTCTACTCCTTCTTGGTGTGTCTGCTTCTTCTTTTTCTAGGGTTTTTAAGTGAGCCATTAAGTTGCTTGAATGCACTGTCTCGAATTTGTTCTTGAAGGCACTTAGTGCTATGAACTTTCCTCTTAGCACTGCTTTCATTGTATCCCACAAGTTTGGGTATGTTGTGTCTTCATTTTCATTGAGTTCTAGGAAGACTTTAATTTCTTTCTTTATTTCTTCCCTGACCCAGCTGTCATTTAGTAGCAAGTTGTTCAGTTTCCATGTGTGTGTAGGCTTTTTGCTATTTCTGTTGTTATTGAGGTCCAGCTTTATTCCATGGTGATCAGACACGATACAAGGGATTATTTCAATCTTCTTGCATCTGTTGAGGCTTGCTTTGTGACCAACTATATGGTCTATTTTGGAGAAGGTTCCATGAGGTGCTGAGAAGAAGGTAAATTCTTTTGTGTTTGGGTGTAAAGATCTGTAAATGTCTGTGAGGTCCATTTGATTCATGACCTCTGTCAGAGTCATTGTTTCTTTGTTCAATTTCTGTTTTGTTGACCTGTCCTTTGTTGAGAGTGGTGTGTTGAAGTCTCCCACTATTAATGTGTGGGGATCTATATGTGGTTTACATTTTATCAATGTTTCTTTTACAAATATGGGTGCTCTTGTATTTGGGGCATAGATGTTCAGGACTGTGATGTCTTCTTGGTGGAATTTTCCCTTGATGAGTATGAAGTTTCCTTCCCCATCTCCTTTTATTAATTTTGGTTGAAAGTCTATTTTATCAGATATTAGAATGGCTACTCCTGCTTGCTACTCCATTTGCTTGCAAAGTCGTCTTCCAACCCTTTATCCTCAGGTAATGTCTATCTTTGTGCCTTAGGTGTGTTTCTTGTATGCAACAGATTGCTGGGTTTTGCTTACGTATCCATTCTGTTAATCTGTGTCTTTTTACTGGACAGTTGAGTCCACTGATATTGATAGATATTAAGGCCCAGTGGATGTTAGATCCTTTGATTTTGATGTTGGCTGTGGTCATAAGGTTGTGTGCTTGGTTGCTTTTTGTTTTACTGTAATAGGGTTATTTATTTCCTGTGTTTTCTTGAAAGTAGCTAGTTTTCTTGGGTTGTATTTTCCCTTCTAGTGTCTTCTGTAACGCTGGATTTGTGTGTAGGTATTGTTGAAATTTGTTTTTGTCATTGAATATCTTGTTTTCTCCATCTATGAGGACTGAGAATTTTGTGGGGTAATAGCCAGAAGCTGAAAACAGCCCAGATGCCCCTCAAATGAATAATGAATGCAGAAATTGTGGTACATCTATACAATGGGGATTACTCTGCAATAAAAAATAAGGAAATCATGAAATTTGCAGGTAAATGGTGGGACTTGGAAAGGATCATCCTGAGTGAGCTGTCCCAGAAGTAGAAAGACACACACAGTATATACTCACTCATATAGACATATAACATAAGATAAACCTACTAAAACCCTGAACATCTAAAGAAACTAATCAAGAGAGCGGACCCTGACTAAAACGCTCAATCTCCATCCTGAAATGCAAAGAGGATGAACATCAGAAGAAGAAGAAAACAGGAAACAACCTAGGAACCTGCCACAGAGGGCCTCTGAAAGACTCTGCCCTACAGACTATCAAAGCAAACACTGAGACTTAAGGCCAACTGATGGGCAAAGTGCATGGAATCTTAAGTAAGAAGTGGAAAATAGTAAGATCTGGAAAGAACAGGAACCCCACAAGGAAAGCAACAGAACCAGAAAATTTGAACACAGGGGTCTCCCCAGGAACTCATATTCCAACCAAGTAACATGCATGAAGATAACCTAGAACCCCTGCACAGATGTAGTCCATGACAGTGCAGTATCCAAGTGGGTTCCATAGTAATGGGAAGAGGGACTGCCTCTGACATAATCTGATTGGCCTGCTCGTTGATCACCTCCCCCTGAGGGGGGAGCAGCCTTACCAGGCCACAGTAGAGGACAATGCAGCCATTCTTGATGAGATCTGATAGACTAAGATCAGAAGGAAGGAGAGGAGGATCTCCCCTATCAGTGGACTTGGGAGAGTCAAGTGAGAAGAAGGGGGAGATAGAGTGGTCCTGGGAGCGGAGGAGGGAGGGGCTTATGGGGGATACAAAGTGAATAAACTGCAATTAATAAAAAATAAAAAAAGATTAAAAAAAAGAACTCAAGAAATTAAACATCAACAAACAAAATAATCCAATTTAAAAATGGGTACAGAGATAAACAGAGAATTCTCAACAGAAATATCGAAAGATAGAGAAACACTTAAAGATATGCTCAATGTCCTTAATCATCAGGGAAATGCAAATAAAAATGACTCTGAGAGTCCATCTTATTACCATGAGAATGGCTAAGATCAAAAACTCAAGTGGCATCACATGCTAGAGAGAATGTGGAGAAAGGGGAACCCTCCTCTATCGCTGGTGGGAATGTAAACTTGTATAACCACTTTGGAATTCAATCTGTCACTTTTGTAGAAAATTGGGATTAGCCCTACCGTAAGACCCAGCTATAACACTCCTAGGCATATATCCAAAAGATGCTCAACTATACAAGGACTTTTGTGCAACTTTTCATGGCAGCTTTATTTGTAATAGCCAGAATCTGGAAACAACCTAGATGTCCCTCGACAGAGGAATGGATACAGAAAGTGTGGTACATTTACACAATGGAATACTACTCAGCAATTACAAACAAGGAAATCATGAAATTTGCAGGCAAATGGATGGAAGTAAAAAAGATCACCCTGAGTGGGGTACCCCAGAAGCAGAAAGGCATATATGGTATATACTCACTTATAAGTGGATATTAGCCATGTGATATAGGATAAACATACTAAAATCTACAGATATAAAGAAGCTAAACAATAAGAAGGGTCCTAGGGAAGATACTTAATTCTCATTCAGAAGTGAAAATATGATAGATAACAGAAGCAGTAGAAGAGAAGAAACAGGACTGTAGCCTACCATAGATGTCCTGTAAAAGACTCCACCCAGAAAGGGATATAAGTAAATGCAAAGACTCACAGCCAAACTTTGGACAGAAAGCAGGGAGTGTTTTTTTTTTCCTTTTTCTATATTAGTTACAGGTTTTTTTTACTTTGTATCCCAGCTGTAGCTCCCTCTCTCATTCCCCAATCCCACCCTCCCTCCCTCATCTCCTCCCTGCCCCTCTCTAAGTCCACTGATAGGGGAGGTCCTCCTCCTCTTCCATCTGACTCTAGCTTATCAGGTCTCTTCAGGACTGGCTGAATTGTCCTTCTCTGTGGCCTAGCAAGGCTGCTCCTCCCTCAGCGGGAAGCAGGGTCAAAGAGCCAGCCATTGAGTTCATGTCACAGTCCCTGTTCTCCTTACTAGGGTACACATTTACATACTGAGATTCCATGGGCTACATTCAAGCAGGGGTTCTAGGTTATATCCATGCATCGACTTTGGTTGGAGAAACAGTCTCAAAAAAGACCCCTTTGCCCAGATACAGTTGGTCCTTGTGGAGTTCCTGTAGGGAGTCTTATGGAAAAAGAGGGATATAGAACTTGGAGGGCCAAGAGCCACACAAGGAGACCAACAAAGCTAAAAATGCCAGATCCAGGGGGAACTGCACAGACTGATGCATCAACAAAAGACCTTGTATAGAGAGGACCTAGAATCCTTGCTTAGATGTAGCCCATCCATAGACATCTCAGTCTCCATGTGGGTCCTCTTGCAAAAGGAGAAGAGAGTCTCTGACGTGAACTCGGTTGCCTACTCCTTGATCACTTCTCCCTGGTGGGGTGACCTAGCCAGCCCACAGAGGAAGAGGATCCAAGCAATCCTCATAGGACCTGACAGCATAGCATCTAGCAGTAAGGGAGGATGACTTCCTCTATCAGTGGACTAAGGAAGAGGGATATGGATGGAAGAGGGAGGGATGGTGGGAGTAGGAGAAGATGAGGGAGGGGGCTACAACTGGTATACAAAGTGAATAAATTGTAGATAATAACAACAACAACAATAATAATTTTTAAAAGTTAAAAACAGAAGCAAACAGGACTTCACTTAAATATTATAGCTTCATCTCATGACCTGCCACCTATGCTCAGGAGGTACCTGAAGGTTAACTTGATTGAACTTGATGGTCACAGAACTTAAATAACTTTTTTTCAAGGTCACACAGTCTCTCTCTTTCTCTCTTTTTCTCTCTCTCTCTCCTTTTGCTTCCAGACTGTTATAAGGCACAAATATCTCTGTTGTACATTTACCTCATGGTGTATAATACCACTATAGACCAAAACAATGAAACCAAGTGGCTGAAGTCCCATATCTCTAAAACTGAAAGCCCAAATTAACCTCTTCTTTCAATTTGCTCTTATGGTGTATTTTGCCATTAATACAAAGGCCCATGAACAAAAGCATAAAAAATCCCTTTTGAAATTCCAACAGACCCATCATACAGTGTATGCTTAGAAGATGCACTTACAGGAAATATTTAAGAAATTAATGTGTAGTGTTTGCTAATTTTTGAAAGACTAAAATAAATAATGTGTCAGATCAAAGAGGGGAGGCTAATTCATATTTGAAGTAAATACCATGATCTTATGAACAATAAGTTCTTATCTGGAGACATTGCCTTGCTTTGTTTGGGTGCTTCTTCTTCTTCTTTCTCTTCTTCTTCTTCTTCTTCTTCTTCTTCTTCTTCTTCTTCTTCTTCTTCTTCTTCTTCTCCTCCTCCTCCTCCTCCTCCTCCTCCTCCTCCTCCTCCTCCTCCTCCTCC
>NW_026596433.1:4303672-4369563 GCF_907164565.1 Psammomys obesus | reverse complement strand
CCTCCTCCTCCTCCTCCTCCTCCTCCTCCTCCTCCTCCTCCTCCTCCCCCTCCTCCTCCCCCTCCTCCTCCTCCTAATAGAATGCAACAGAATAAGCAACTTATAAATAAGTTTGGTGAGCACTTCCAAAGGCTGGCAAGTCCAAGAGGATGGTGCTAGATCTAACAAAGGTCTTCATGCTGTACCATGAGCTGGAATGAGGCAGAGAGGAAGCCTGAATTGAAATCAGACTTTGAATTAGGAACTGTCTTTGCAACTTGCCCACTCCATAATAGCAACATTGATACATCCATGAGATATCTGGCCACCTCTTGAACACTCCAATTCTACCCACTGCTGTAACACTAATTAAATTTTACCATGTATTTTGTAAGATACACATAAACCTTAGCAGCACTATAAATACTATTCCATTCAATAATTTGAGAACGTTTATAAAAGTTCCTGAATGATGGATTAGAAATTGGGATTTAAGTATTAGATGGCAGGGGTTAAGTTTCAGAATGACTCCAACTGGGAGTGACCAAAGAGTTTAGGAGTATAGTAATCACATGAACATAAATATCCAGAAAAATGTAGCAACAGCATAATTTGAGAAAGATTACAAGGAGATAAGTTTAATGTCTGTTGTAGCAGAGAGTATACTTGAATTAGAGCAATCTCTGTTATAAGAATAGGAGTATGTTTCTATAATTAATTGAGAATCACTTTAATGTACGCTCTGGCAGGACTCAGCACCACTGGGTCCCAGTAAGCAAGGAGGAAAACTTTAAAGCTGTTTAGGAGAGCTAAGGTTTCAGAGGTATTGAAGCAGCGCTGTTACAGTCAAAAGAACTGGAAAAAACCCTTTGGGGAAATCCAGGCGTGGTGCCACATGCCTATAATCCCAGCACTCACGGAGGCAGAGGAAGGAGGATCTCTGTGAGTTTGAGATCAGCATAGTCTACAAAGCGAGTCCAGGAAACCCAAGGCTACCCAGAGAAACCCTTTCTCACACAACAACAACAAAAACTGAAAAGAAAAGAAAACCCTTTGGAAGGGAAGAAAATAATAAATCTGATTCTGAAGACTGAAATATTAATTTAAAAAATATTCACAGGGGCTGGTGAGATGGCTTAGTGGTTAAGAGCTCTGTCTGCCTCATAACCAAACCTTGGTCACAGTGAAGGGGGAGTTAGTAAGACCTGGAAAGGACAGGAACTCCACAAGGACCAAGTATATCTGGGCACAGGGGTCTTTTCTGAGACTGATTCTCCAACCAAGGACCATACATGGATATAACCTAGAACCCCTGCTCAGAGGTAGCCCATGGCAGCTGAGGATCCAAATGGATTCCCTAGTAAGGTGAATAGGGACTGACTCTGACGTGAACTCGGGGGCTGGCTCTTTGACCTCTCCCCCCCCCACACACACACCCTCAAGGGAGAAGCAGCCTTTGCCAGGCCATAGAGGAGGACATTGCAGCCAGTCCTGAAGAGACCTGATAAGCTAGGGTCAGATGGAAGGGGAGGAAGATCTCCCCTATCAGTGGACTTAGAGAGGGGCAGGGAGGAGATGAGGGAGGGAGGGTGGGATTGGGGAATGAGAGAGGGAGCTACAGCTGGGATACAAAATAAATAAACTGTAATTAATATAAAAAATAAAAATTTAATTAAAAAGAAAAAAAAAAAAAGAGCTCTGTCTGCTCTTCCAGGAAGTCCTGAGCTGAACTGCAAGAAACCACATGGTGGCTCATAACTATCTATACTCTCTACTGCCCTCTTCTGTCATGCAGGTGTACATGCACATAGAGCATTCAAAATAAAAAATAAAACCTTAAAAACAACATTCAGAAACTATTTGCAATAAGAAACTGTTAGCAATAGGAAAGTAGCTGCAAAGTATACCAAGTCACTTGTTAAATACTTCAAACACCAGTAAGTTAAATTCCTAAAATTCTTGCAATAGATTTAAGAATATTCTTCAAATCACATATATTTAAAAGTAGGAAGTGACAATACTTTCAGTTTTAAATATGAGATCCAGTATACTTTTTTCCAGAGACTATAACAAAGGCTTAATGAATTTTTTTTCAAAAAGTTTATGAAAACTTACCAGTTACTTTTCATGACTAGAAAAAAATAGACCTGTAGCAAGTATCACTATTTTGTTCCTTCTGAATGTTAGTTATAGTAAATAAGACTGATGGAGTCTATCAGATACTGTTTTTTTTTAATCCAAACAATAAACAGCTAGAGAATCTGAAAGTTAATTTTTACTTGCATTAAATTTTAAAAATTTCACGGAAAATATGTATTTAACAATTCAAGTTACTAACATACACATTTAATTTAATTTAATTTTTTTTTCTTTTCATTAATTTATGTGTAGGGGTATTTTGCCTGCCTGTATGTCTGTGTACCACATGTGTATAGTGCCTGTGGAGGTAAGAATGGTGTTGGATCCCCTGGAACTGGAGTTCTAATATAGACCATTGTCAGCTACCGTGTGAGTGCTGGGAATTGAACTTGGGTCTTCTGGAAGAGCGGTCAGGGCTCTTAGCTGTGAATAATCTATCTACCACTCTAATTTAGACATTTTAAAGGCTGGACTTCATTATGCAATGTGAAGCTAAACGAGCAAAATATGTGTCATGTGTAAAAGATTTCATTGACTACCACTTTATTAACAAAGTCGGTCTTGCCTGAACGCAATAGATTTCTGCGCTCAGGATGAGCCCTTAAATAGAGACCGCCGCTCCATCTTCATTTTTGACACAGATAACATACAGAGCAGGCTATCCAACACAAGACTTTGGAGATTTTACTGATAAGAAGCCAGAATGAGCTATGCAAGCTATTCAAACTGCCGCTGTAATGAAAGAACTAAAATTCATTTTCTCCCCACAGGAACACTTGGGAAGGCTAAAGAACTGCGTTATAAATAACCAACATTACCTTCTTTCCCCACTGTGAGAAGGCTTTCTAGTGTTGCTGGGGAGCACAGTCGGGCCTCCTCACTCCCACCCCCATCCCCGAGACCATCAGAAAATGAAATGGCTCCTCAGGAGGCAAATTAGCGAACAAGACATTTCAAATGCTCATCAGCTGCTAGAACTCTGTGGGATCTGAAGTGACTACCACATTAAAAGTCCAAAACAAACAAACATAAAATCCTGACAAATATGTTAAAACCTAAAAAACCGACACACGAACTTCTTTAAGCCAAGGGAAGACATATCTTCTATTTAATATTTTTCAGCATTCCTTGTATGTGTGTGAGCCCTTGCGGACGAATGTCTGTGTACCGATGTGCAGTACACTGTACGCACGTGTGTACAGCCCGGAGATTAATATCAGGTACCTTCCTCAGTTGCCCCTTGCTTTATTTTATGAGATAGAGTGTCTGGTCCAGAAGCTCTTGTTTCTGTGTCTGCAGCTTTGGTGTTATAGGTGTATGCTGCTGGATCGGACTTTTTCAAGAGGGAGGTAGGGATCTAACATAGGTCCTTGTGTGTCTACCCTGTTTGCCTTCTGAGTGAGAAACAGGGAAGAGAGGGAACAGGACGGGAGCCTACCACAGATGTCCTCTGAAAGACCTCACCCAACAGGAGCTCAAAGCAGATGCAGACTCACTGCCAAAGTTTGGGCAGAGCGCAGGAAGTCTTCTGGAAGAAGGGAAAGATTGAAGGATCCAGAGGGGACATGGTTCCACAAGGAGACCAACACTGCCAAAAACTCTGGGTCCAGGGGGGCCTGCAAAGACTGATGTATCAACCAAGGACTATACACATGGAGGACCTTTACCCCCTGCTCAGATGTAGCCCATATGCAGCTCAGTCTCCTTGTGGGTTCCCTAGTAAAAGGAGCAGGGGAAGTCTCTTGACATGAAATCTTGCCGGCTCTCTGATCATTTCCCTCTGGCACGCAGGCCTTGCCAGCCCACAGAGGAAGAGGATCCAGGCAGTACTGGTGATACTTCATAGGCTAGGGTCAGGTAACAGGGGAGGAGGACTCCCTCTTTCAGTGGACTAGAGTAGGCAGATGGGGGAAGAGGGAGGGGTGGTAGCACTGGGAGGAGATGAGGGAGGGAGCTACACTTGGGATATTAAGTGAATAAATTTAAAAAAATAATAATAATAACAAAAATCATGGATTTCAGCAAAAAAAAAAAAACCAAAAAGAACAACATAAGTCCTCTTGGTAGTACAGCAAGGACTTTGCCAGATGTGTCGTCTCCCCTGTCCTTTCCAGTCATGCCACAAGCACACAAGTTGACATCTGGTCATCTGGAAAACACTGTTTGCTCTGACTTACTTATTATCTTGAATAAAATTATGCTATTAATACAGTTGTAGAGAACTGACAGGTAAATTATTTTTAAATATATACCAGTATTATATTCTTTAGATATATCTTTGTCATTGAAGGAAATCCCTGATTAAATTCTAGGCGTTTAAGGGTAAATTTCTGGCAAAAGAACTATTTCACTGTACATCTGTATCTACTTATCCTGTTTATTTTTTATTCCATAAGAAAAAGCTCAGTGCAGTGCTATGCATTTCCTCGCTTTTTAAAAACATTTTTATTGGTTCTTTGTGAGTTTCACATCATATACCTCAGTCATTTCCATCTCTTAACCCTGTCATATCCACTCTTCTGCCTTTCAACCTCCCTCCAAAATAAAACACACACACAAAACTAAAACAAAACAGAAAACATCGCACAGTGAAATTGTAGTGTGTCACAATGTGTCCCAGAGTACATCCCTTTTTTTCACACATCTTCACTTGCAAATGTTCATTGCAATGAGTCATGGGTCTGGTTTGAGATCTCTGGTTTATGTGACACCATCTATATATATGTATGTATGTGCGTATGTATATTGGGGTGGGCCAGTTCATTACTTTTGCATTGAAAAATGCTTGTGAGCACTTTGCTCCTGATCATTCTACATGTAATTCAGAGCAGCAAAGAGCTCTGAGGATCCCTTTCAGTCTTCAAATCAAAGTAAACATCAAATTTCAATGTCTGAAGATGTTCATGCTTCTCAAACCCAGTCTGGGCTAGGGATGAAGGGACACTCAACTGGTCCATGTTAGTGATGTTGATGAACACCCTGAAGCAAAGACCATCTCACCTGACAGGTCAATGTTTTCAAAGATCCTCCTGGACTTTTTCCATAGACTGGAAGCCAGCAACACAAGGCATTGGTCCTTCTAACCCCTAGGAAGTTGTTTGTTGATCAGCATATAAATGAAAAAAAAAAAATACACTTGGAATGAGGATTTTTTTTCTGGTCCAGTTTTGCATAAAAGTGATTCACATTAATGTAGTTTCACATTTGGCTATTTTCATTGTGGCTCTCTGAAGAGATATCCATGAAAGCATATGTTATTAAAAAAAAATTAAAGATTTCTTTCTTGGTCAATTCCTTATCCTATTATAAAAACTGATTTTCTCTCTCCCTTTTCTTTCATAAAAAGTCAGTGATGATAACAGGAGCTCCACAAGCAGAGCAACAGAACCAAAAAATCTGGGCACAGGGGTCTTTTCTGAGGCTGATGCTCCAACCAAGGACCATGAATGGATATCACTTAGAAGCCCTGAACAGATGTAGCCCATGGCAACTCAGTATTCAAGTGGTCTCCCTAGTAATGGGGACAGGGACCATCTCAGACATGAACTCAGTGGCTGGCTTTTTTATCACCTCCACCTGAGGGGGGAGCAGCCTTACCAGTGCACAGAGGAAGACAATGAAGCCAGTCCTAATGAAATCTGATAGACTAGGGTCAGATGGAAGGAGAGGAGGACCTCCCCTATCAGTGGACTGAGGGAGGGGCATAGGAAAAGGAGAGAGAGGGAGGATGGGATTGGAAGGGAATAGGGGAAGGGACTATAGCTGGGATAGAAAGTGAATAAACTATAATTAATAAAAATAAAATTTAATTTTAAAAAACCACTGACTTGGTATTTTAAAAACAACAACAACAATCAATTTCTTACAAAAGCTGGAGAGTCCAAAATCATGGCAGCACCTGCTTCAGCATGTGGTGAGGGTTCTTCTGAGAGGTTGACCTTTGATTACCAAAAGTGTGTCCTTACAGGCCAGGAGACCTGAAGAAACAAGAGAGATGGAAGGTTGGACTTGACACCAAAGCCTTTCTGGAAGACTTTACCTAAACTCTCCACTTGCAGATCTGCCTCTTAATATCAGAGCTTCAACATGAATTCTGAAGAGACCCACACATTCACACCACAGTTGTTTTCTTTCCAGCTTGCTAGTAAACTGAATATGCTCTTTAATCAATATGTCTTGCTTATGATGTCCAGCGTAAATTTTCCTATGAGCATGAAGAAAATGTCTACCTTTCTCAAGGAAACTTTCCTTGAAATAGTAACTCAAGTTAACTTTTAATCTTCTATCCTTATAAGACATGAGTCATTTTTGAACATCATTCATAACAAGAAAATTTATTGCAATTTGTGAGAAATGTAGATATAAACTCTTGAAACTTTTTCCCTGTCGTGTTATTTCTCTTACAACAGTCTAGAATCAAGATGATGTTTCCTTTTCCTTCTTTCTACCTCTTTTATTTTAAACATCAGCCAGTAAGCCTGTGCTTGCATTCCCTGAAACTGGGTTTTCTCACTTATTCTACAAAACCACTCTCTCCCCAACACTACTTTACAGTCGTCCATGAAGCTTCTTCCCAACCTCCATTGTTGATCTTGCCTGCTGTCTCAGAGTTTAACTCTAAAAGGTATCATTTTCTCTTTCCTTCTCTATGTCTTCCTCTTCCTGGTAGCTGCTGAGATTTAGCTTGTTTAGCTTGTCTTATTGTTTTAGTGTCAAATTTTTATAAAAGTGTCCTTGTGCCAAGAAAGAATAAAATAAAGAAAGAAAAAAAAATAGGAAAAAGAGCAAGAGGAAAAAAAGAGAGGGAGAAAGATAAAAAAAGATATTTGGAAAACGCCTCCCAGAATCTTTTAGCTTTGCCCCATTGCCTAAGTTACTTCTCAAAATCAACTTTCTCATATATAAAACAGGAATCAAATTAGCACTTATACTGCACGTGACTGTGAACATACATAAGATAATGCATGCAAATGTCTTAAGAAAATTCCCTTAACTATTTCTAACAGGATCTCAAGGGCAGGCTCTTTGACCTCCCCCCCCCCCCAGGGGAGGAGCAGTCCTGTTAGGCCACAGAGGAGGACTTTGCAGCCAGCCTTGAAGATACCTGATAAAACAGGGTCAAATGAAAGGGGAGGAGGTCCTCCCCTATCAGTGGATTTGGAAAGGGACAGGGAGGAGACCAGGGAGGGAGTTGGGGATGGGGAGGGAATGAGGGAGCGGGATACAGCTGGGACACAGAGTTAACAAATTGTAACTAAAAAGAAAAATAAAAATTTAAAAAAATAAATAAATAAATAAAAGGAAAAAAAAAAAAAAGAAAATCCCCTTAATAAAAATTTCTAAGTAATTGTTAACTAGTCTTGATGCAGTTACTCACGTTTTTACCATACCCATTGCCATGTCATGACAAACATCAGAGGTAAAAACTGAATATAAAACTAAGTTGTTTAGCTTGGGGATTTTGCGGAACTACTAACAGTGGGGGTACAGGTATCTCTTTTGCCTGTTCCCGGGACCCTTTCCTCCTAGTGGTTTGCCTCATCCAGCCTTGATACAAAGGATTGTACCTAGTTTTAATGAATCTTGTTAAACCACTGTTGGTTGATATTCCTGGAAGGACTAATTTTTTTTTTTTTTTAAGGGAAATGGAGAAGTGGATAGGGGACAGGAAGAGGCAGGGAACTGGGAGAAAAGGCTGCAGTCAGGATGTGTCATAAAAGAGAAGGTTAAACAAAAAGAAAATAAAAGCTAAAGATCAGCTATTTTAGCTAAACCCACACCAGAGACAAAGCCTCCACTCTTCCATACATTACCTGTTTTGTGTCTCAACTTGTAGAATATCGCCAGAATATGGCATACTTCTCCAAATTCAAATGAATACTCAGAACATTGAATGAGTCAACAACTAAACGTTAAAATCTAGAACACCTAAGAAACACGCATCTTATATTACATTAACACAGCAAGATTTTTGATAGAATCTCTAGGTATTTTGACAAAATACCTAGAAAATAAAGAAACCTGGATGATTCAGTGTTCCACTGAAAACATATTATAAAACCTGACATCTACCGCATGAACGCATGAACATTGCATCTATTTATGTATGTATGTATGTAGATAGATAGATAGATAGATAGATAGATAGATAGATAGATAGATAGATAGATAGATAGATGTACATAAGTATAAAATATATTATATACCCAATAAAGTGACATGGTGATTTCTGATGTTTAAAGATTCCCAGGCGTTATTTCTAGATGAGTAAATCATTACCTTTTTCTATGCTGGGGAATAATGTGGTAAGAATTTGACTTACAAACATCTTGTAGCTCCACTGGAGTGGACGTGCTGTAAACAGCAGGAGCAGAGTCAGTGACACCAACAAAGCAGCATGTCTAGACTGCCACCATAGAAGATGATAGCGACTAGGACCACAGCATTCCATTATGATCAGGGCATGCATATGCTCTCGAAATCAACAGAGAGGAAACGACCAGTGAGGGAGGAAGAGGAGTACAAAGAGTAACCAAGGAAAGCATCAGGGTATTTTGGCCAAGGGAAAGTGTGAACGGTAGTGCTATGTATTGAAGCCATGGGTACGGCAGGAAGATCCAGTTAACCCTTTAATCTGTATTATGCTTTAATCACTAATTATTTTCTCAGCCAACTAATATTCTGTATGTCCCCTCTGGAGGGCAAAGCTATCTCTTGGATATCATTTTATTGTCTCTCTGGACAAAAGCTTTTTCCCTTTTCCCCCATCCTCTTTCAGTTTTGTGTTTTATTCCCCTTATCTCTTCTGCTCCTTGTTAGTGAGCTAAAGGTTTAGAAGAATATAAAAGAGAGATGTAGATTTCACATAAATTCCTCTCTCGGGAAAAGGTCATTGAGCCCCGAAGAAGGAACAAACTACCTTGTAAAACTCATCATTAAACTCAGTTTACTTAGTCCCAGGGCACTATTTATGACAAGTCACTAAAATGCCAGCCTATCCCTCAGTGAAATGACTCACTCTGCTTTACAGAGAGGCTTTTCATGTTTTGTTGGGTAATGTATATGGGACACATAACCACTTTATTTTCTCAGAACTAAAAGTTTTTACACGGAAACATGGATTATGGAGAAAACCAGTCAACAGTGATACTCTTAAAACCATCTCACATGGATTGATTTTTTTTTTAAAGATTTCTCCATAAAGGCAACAGGCAGGAAGTGCCACATTCACTCCTTGAGCAGTTGCACTAGGGTGCTCATTATTGGCCGATGCGAACACTGAGTTAATGAGCCTTAGAAACCTCTTGAAACAGAATGGATAACTTAACCAGATGCCTGCTCAGCACCACTCCTGTACCCCTTCAGCAAACATCAATAACATTGTCTATGAAAAATTTTAGAAATGCCTTCAAATGGATGGTTAGAGACACATCTGGCACGGAAATGGTCTCAGCTTATCCATGCTAAAAGTTCAACAGAAATTTTTAAAAAAAGAGGGGAACCTAGTGCTAGGTCTCCTCAACAGTTAAATATTTAAGAAGTGCTGAGGTATTCCCACCTGGTGCTTGTTTGGCCACTATGGCAGAAGTTTTAGGAACTGGATTCATAGATAAGTCATGCTGTATAAAATGCTAAACAAGTGGAGTCCCCAGACTAGAAAACTACTCTGGAGTGAGACTGTGACAGCACAGGATGTCTAAGAAAATGGTCAAAATCACTTTCCTAGTTCTCAGCTGGAAAATTCAGCAGGAGAAATGCATCCTCATCTCAGCATGCTCTCTGGGGACTGGATCAGTTATCCCAGTATAGCGATGGACTGACTCCTGTTATTCTGCTAGCTCCCTGATGAAGGAAGACAGAACAATTTCCATCTTATCTGAAAGATGGCATTTGCACGCCACCTGGGAACTCATTATGGGACAAATATTTTGCAGTTAAAAATGCTGAATTAATCACAGATACAACTCTTTACTCAAAGGAAAAAGATAAGCTGGGGAATCAGATAGCGTGATGAAGACATTGAGCTATTCATATCCAAACCTATATATCACACAAATTATTAAAACACCAGAGGATCCATGGGTGTGACAATATAAATCACTCCACAGTAAACCGTCAATAAGCCTTAGAATCACCGAACCCAGTTTCGGGAACTAGAGGAAATATACCTTTTGTGAGTCTCGGTTTCCCTGAAAATGAAATATTTATATGATATCTTCGCTCTGAAACCTAAGTAAAATTCTGCTTATGAGGAAAACTGGGCCAGTAAATAAGTGTGAAAGTAGAGTGATTTTTTTTTTACTACTTGTTCACACTAATTTTATAACATTTTTAGATTGTTACTTTTATTTAATCAGCATACTTTTAAGACACAGTGTTGCATCACAACACCTTATGAAATTCAAGAGAAAACACAGAATGTCCCTTAAGTCAGTGTTTTATTCTTCCTCCTTGCAACCTCATACATCATGATAGCACTTACTAGTCTCTGTCTCTGTCTCTGTCTCTCTCTCTCTTTCTCATTCTCTCTTTCTTTCAGAAAATTCTCTAATATCTTATTCCTTTATCAGCATACCCAGACTTTGGAGACAGTGAGACACACATGCGATTAAGCACTGAGGAAATAGAATGTAGAAAAAGAAATGGAAGACAATACTTTAGAAAAAAATAGGAAGCTGCTGTCAGAATGTACTCAGTAACCATCCAAAGAATCAAGCTCTTCAATTTCTATGACATTTACTTAAATGTGATTCTAAAAAAAAAGCATATGTAATATATCTAGGAGCTAACCCTAAAAAACCAACATGCTTGTCTTTTGAGTGTTGGGGGGGGGGTCCCAGATAAGGGAAACAAGGCAATGTGGCCTTGCAGAGCAAGAGGATCCAGGTAGTACTGGTGAGACTTGATAAGCTAGGTACTCTTGTCATTTTTAAAATTTCCCTCATACTTTAGCACATCTCTTGTATCTTATCTTTCATGGGCTTATCTTTCAGTGTGCAGAATACTGATGTCTTGGTGTTCTATATCACAGTCAAGGACACATTTATATACTAAGAATTTATACCTCAGAACAGTGGTTCAATTGGAGGTGATTGCGCACCACAAGGGACATTTGTCAATGTCTGGGGATAATTGTAGTTGTCACAAATAAGGTCAGGAATGTTACTGGATAGAAGCCAGGGATGCTATTTAATATCCAACAAGGTGCAGAGTAGCAGTAGACCCCAAGAACAAGTAGTTGCCCACTTGGAAATGTCAATGGCGCTGTACTCCAGATGGCCATTCTCTGTGTCAACAAAATCATATGGAGATGGAGACCTTTTCATAGTTCCTGAGTAAGCTGAGCTGGGAACTTTTCAATACAATGTTTTTCATCAGCAGTGGTTCAACTCTCTGTTCACACTTTCCTTGTATCTTGTGCTCATTTCCCTCACGGTTTTCTCAAGGCCTTTCTCCTACTTGGCAGATGACCATATCTCTCACCTTGTTGGTCGCAGTGCAGTAGGGGAGCTGGGGTGTTTTGAATCTGAAAAGCTAGGAGCATGACTCTATAAATTAATAGTTTACTAACCATGTGCATTTTCTAACAAAAAAAAAAATCTCCCTTATATTCAGTTGTAGAAAGCTCTGTTAACCAAAGACTAATAATTCAGTCAATTTGAGATTGTTTTAGCTAATTCTGCTTGAATCCATGCACAATTCATTCCCTAGCTGTTTTGACTGGGTGATCTTTCTCTTTTCTCTTGTGAATCACAGTCCTTCCATTGTGAGAGACATTCAGACTGGGTCACCCTTTAGACCAACTGTCACCTACTGATGAAGCATCTGTCTCAAAGATTTAGTTACATAGTCTACTTCTAGTAGGCACCTGCCCCAACTCATTCAAGTATCCATATGCTTCATGTCTGGGTTCACTCTTGCTCTCTCTTTCCATGTTTTCTGTGTCAGACAATTTTCATGTTTTCCCCTACAGACATGTAGAGGATTATGTGAGTTAGTTTTTGTTAACTTGACACAAGTTAGGGTCATCTTGAAAGAGGGAACCTCAATTGAGAAAAATGTCTCCGCAATATTGGCATGAAGACAAGTCTTGCAGGGAGGGCATTTTCATGATTAATGATCGATGTAGGAGGGCCTAGCCCACTGTTGGTACCCTGGGCAGGTAGTCCTAGAATGTATAAGAAAGGGAGATGAGTGAGAACCTAAGGAGAGCAAGTCAGTAAGCAGTGATCTTCCACCGCCTCTGCTTCAGTTCTTACCTCCAGGTTCTTGCCTTAGTTCTTTCCCCATTATCCTTTGATGGACTGTTAGATATAACATGAAATAAACCCTTTCTTCCCTAAGCTGTTTTTGGTCATGGTATTTATTGCAACTAAAGAAAGCAAACTAGGACAAGGTTCAACTTCTCAGCATCAGGATTACAATGAAGGTATTTCACTATCTCTTTCCCCATTGCCCGCCCTTGCCCTCTCCAGTTCACTGCCAACCCACCAAAAAAGCAGAGTCCCATCAAAGACAAATGGTATGGAGACAGCTTCTGGTTACATATATGCTGGCAGATCTGATGATTCTAAGGAACCTCCATCCAGTCCCCAAGTAGAGTGTGTGCTTTAAAGCCCCCTGTTGGAGACATACACCCTGGCATTCTCTCTCGCTTTCTTCTCATCTCAACGGTGCTTTATCCAGAATACTTTTAAAGCCAGAACATTGAACTTTGAAAGCAGAAAGGTCACTATTTCTTCTTTCACTGCTGTTGGGATTTCTGTGATATTCAAGTTCTGGTAATTCTTTGAGAGTATGTGTGTGATTGAGAAAGAACTAATGAAAAAAAAGAAAGAGGAAAAAAAAAAGATGGTGGAATCTCAAACACTCAGCTAACATTTATAAAGTCAGACATTTATAATATCATCTTATTAACAGCTGAAAGTAGTTATAAAGTGCAATTGTCATCATTGCTCTTTTCGATTTATAAAATATGTTTTTACATTTATGAGATCTATTTTATAATTTATTTAGATTTAAATATAAATTAAAATTTATTTCATATATTTAATGATATTTAGCTTTCCAGCATTTCGAGGAAAAAAAAAGTTCTCCTTAAAATTTAAATATCAGTCAGGTAATCTAGCCTTCAGTGGAAGTAAATTCATTCATGTCTTTTTAGACCTTGGGACAATATGGCTTTAACTAATATACATGAATAGGGATTTTCCAGCACCATTCACCAGTCCAACAGTTTTACATCCATGAACTCACATAATCTTCCAGTTATGTTCATGGTGTTCAGAACCATTTTTGTCTCCACTTGACAGAGGAGAAAACCGAGACAATAGGATAAGTGAACTATCTAAGGTCTCACAGCCAAGAAGCTGAGGGGAAAGGATTCACATCTATACAATCTTACTTAAAAGAACAATATCCCAAACTACTAGCAGCACCATCAGTCCCTGTGGTGTGGACTAGAGATAGCCAGTAACTATAAACCGTGAAAGTTACCAAGCTATGTGCACAGCATTTCCTTTATTTATGAAGTGACAGGTGACGGTAAGCGCAAATCTAATATGTTGTATGATCTCATTGATATTTCTTCTTATTGTTGCCTGTGAAGAACGGAATAATAAGCTTACTGGCCAAAGCTCTCATGTGAGCCAGGAGAGTAAGGGGCACAGAGCATGAAATTCTGTTTTTCTTGGTTGAATTTAGCAAGAAGACTGACCCGGATTGGTACATAGGCCAATAAATTCACTGTAGTAAGAGCTTACTTATTAACTTAAACTAGCTATAAAATAGACACTTGCTTATTGCATTAGGCTACTATCCCAATTTTTTCCGTAGAAATACCCCCAGAAGTTAGTCTAAACTTGGGAATTTGGTGACATGACCTGAAACTTTTGCGGAGACGTGGGAAAGAGTGAGTAGTTTTTATGAATAAAGAATGTGTGTGCGGTGGTGATAAAAAGAACCCTCAAGTGTTGCTCTCTATTTCCACTGTTAACTGTGGCTACTTTCCTGTGGCTCACAGTGAACAGAAACCCTGAGATGCAAGACTTCTTCAGACTGATGATGAGCCCGTAGAGTGGAAATATCAGGCTGGGGAAAAAAAAAAAAAAAAAACATACGCACTCCTGAGCTCATCACTGAATGAAAGGTCGCCAGCAGCAGGGTGTTTTGTTGCCTAGAACCTCCTACAGGCATTCAAGTCCAGAAATCTTACATTGCCTAACAAATATGTTATGGAGACAAGGCAACCCTGAGCCAGAACACCTACAGAGGGCCTGTGAGTTAACCTTCACTAAGGCAGGGCATAAGGAACTGCCTTTGCTGTTTTCAGAATACAAACACTGGGTTAGTTTTATCTCTTCTTATATAAAACCTCTCACCAGAAAATTCAATCAAAACCTTAAGTTCATCTACCAAAAAAGAGCGGGACCCGTAGCTTGTATTATATTACAGTAGGAACAAAACTCATTTTTCTGGAACAATAAACACTTAGACTTCTTTTTCACCTGCTCTATGTTGGAAATAAAAAAAAATTATTTATCCTTCAGATACTCATTGCCTTCCTCAGAATTTAATACAAAATTCATTCACCATCTACATTCCTTTTGCATCCTTTCTTTCATTTCCATGGCCATGGAAGGAAGCTTGGGATATTTCATGTGTACCTTTACTAGTTCAAAAGGTGGCTGGAATTTTGATGCCTTGTCTTTCTATGATAATCCTCTGATTGCTAACTATGCAGGCTCCTCTTGGGCCTTTCCAAGCACTTATGTCAGCAGGAGAACCAACCCCAAGGCAGCCTCTTAAGCACTGCAGCTACCCACAGCAGGAGGAAGAGCAAGGCTTGATTTGGACTGAAAAGCACAGCAAAAGTTTTGTGCCAAAAACAGAGCCTGCAGTCCCTGGAATTTATGTTTTTCTGTAGAAATAAATATAAAACTTTAGAAACTGCTCCAGAGATTTTTTTTATAAGAAAATGACATGTTATATCTATAAAACTTAAGACTATCAGACTTTGACTTAAAATTTTAGAAAACGAGGCAGAGGGAGGAAGGAGATTAAAAAAAAGGAAATTTTTAAAGGAAAGAAGGAATGGCTACAGGAAAAAAATAAAATGAGGGAGGAAGATATACAGATTACTTAACTTTTTCAACTTGACACAAGCTAGGGTTATCTGAAAAAAAGGAGACTACAATTGGGAGAATTCCTCCTCTGTTATAGTTGACTGTAGGCAAGTTTGTGAGGCATTTTCTTGGTTAATGATTGATAATTGATGTGAGAAAGCCCAGGCTCCTGGGGACAGTGCCACCCCTAGGAGGTCCTGGGTGGCATAAAAAAAAAAAAAAAAGGCTGCACAAAACATGGGAGCAAGCCAGTAACCAGAGTTCATCCATGATTTCTGTTTCAGCATGTCTGCTTTGAGTTCCTGCCCTGAACTTCATTTCGTTATGACTGTAAGTTATAAAATTAAATAAACCCTGTCCTTTATAAAGTGCTTTCTGGTCACAGTATTTTTATACAGCAGGAGAAAGAAAACAGGACGGTAGAGGTAAGGGCAGGGAAGGGAAAAGAAGGGGAGCGAGGGAGAGAGGAAAGAGAAGAAAGAACTTGTGCTGCCCAGGAAATACCTCTGCTGTCCTTCCTGGTTCTATAAACCCAAATATTAATTGAGATATATATATATAAAAAGATAACAGCATTTCATGTATAATACAGCAAATGGGGCTTCAGAAAGTGTTATATTATGAGGCAAAACATTCTGGCGCACTTCACACTGCATTTTCTTAAAAGGCTCCTGTCTGCTTGGAGAGGCAGTTCCAGAGGTCACTTTTCCTGCTTCCCTGCTATATTCATGTCGCTGTGCCAGCCATCCCCTCATAAACCTGTGAAGCTGGTGCATTGGAGGGAATCTGCCACCACTGTGCAAGCCAACAGGAAAACTCATATCCTCTCCTTGGCCTCAGTGAATCCATGTTTCCGCGTGTCACAGGAGCGCCCCTCTGTGGCTAGGATGCATAGTCAAGCAGCCTGTAGCAGTGCCTTTAGAATCACATCTTTGTTCCTCACTTAGGGACATCCTATATCGCACCCAGAGTGCAGTGATTTACATCACTCATTGATGAAAGACAGTAGCCAGCATCTTCTCCTTGAATAAGAGGAAAAGCCAGGATATATCCCTAAGAGGCCAGTACTGGTATGAAAAAGGGAAACAAGTAGGAAGAAAACAAGAGATTTGGGTTCTTAAGAAAGATAAAGTGAAAGAGTAAGGGACAATGTCAGCCCAACCCCAGCAGAAGAAGTTCAATACTCATTATGAGCTGGTTAGATGTGAGGTCCCTGTCTCTGTCCATGCAGAAAATCTCTAGTGCTGAGAGGATCAGGCTAAATTCCACCTACCACGGTTCTATCC
Source organism: Psammomys obesus (assembly GCF_907164565.1). Lineage (NCBI taxonomy): Eukaryota > Metazoa > Chordata > Mammalia > Rodentia > Muridae > Psammomys > Psammomys obesus. The sequence goes on along the minus strand of NW_026596433.1, from coordinate 4,353,035 downwards.
TTTGACACAACCTCTGTCTATTGACAACACACTCATCCCCAAATATCAATATCTGTGATATAAGTTTCACAGAGTTTTTGAACATTTCTAAATTCTTTAAATCCTTCAATAAGCCCTGCCAAATCTTCCCTAATACCCCCTGAGCCACCACGACCTCACTACAGCAGTCTTCAGGGGTATGGTGTGGACTCCTAGAACATTTCTTACTAGAAAGGGGAGCTACTTTGTGAGCTTCCAAGACAGAATATCAGCCTAAGACACATAAAACATAAAATGAAAATACACATAGCTTCATCCTTTATTGCACTGGGCTAATTGTAAATCTCTCTGAAATCTGGAGAGGTCATTAAAATCTCATTTGACTACAGGAAAGTTCACACTGAGCAAGTGATAGCCTTCTGCCCAACTCTGTCTCAGATTTCTACCTTGAAATTCAGAATAATTGAGTTTTATTTTGTTTTTTACCTTCTAAAGAAAAAAAAAACACTCACATCAAAACCATTATACTTACATTAGGTGTCAATAATAATTGTGATTTTTAACATACTGATGATTTACTTGTAAAACCACGTGGTCTAGCAAAGCCTTTTATTCTGTATTTCATAATTCTATTTCTGCTGTATTTAATTTTTAAATATCAAAATAATTTATAAACTGACTTACTAGTATTTTATAATAAATCCCGTGAAGAGCAAATAAAGATTAGACAACTACCACTGTGCACAGAATTTGAATGACAGAAAAGGTCAAGCTCTGATATGCTGTTTCTTCCCATCACATACAACAAGCTTCTATATCCAATGTCCCTCAATCTTTCTTTCAAGTGTCATGAAGGTAATATGCCCCTCTAAACTCTTTCCCCAGTGACCACAAGTGTCCTCCTCTATAGCCTTCCACCTTATTCTACAAGACAAGTTCTCTCACTAAACTTGAAGCTCAACATTTTGTTGTCTAGCCAGTGAAGTCTCTGAATTGACCTGGGGGTTACAGACACATACAATCATGCCTCATGTTCACATAAATTACATGGCATCTGACTCAGGTGCTCATGCTTGCATAGCAAATGTTCTTATCCTCTGAGTCATCCTCCCAGCCCCCATCTGTGGGTTTCCATAGTGTTTACTTCCTTCATATCTTTACTTCTCATACTAATGGTTTTAACTTCGTGGAGTTTTTCCTTTAAAAATGCATAATCATGGAGCCCAGTCCCAAGGGATACACTACAAAACCCTCTCACACCTAAGGCTTTGAGAACATTGCAGAAGAAAGGGTGGAAAGACTGTAAGAGCCAGAGGATAGGAGATTTTGCTTTGACATTGGGCCTCCCTGCAACATCAGAAGCTACGTTCATCAAAGCTCATCAGCACTATAGTTTCTTAAAGTACATAGTTGAGTAGTGGTCCCAGGGGCTAAACTATTAAGATTTTGGGTTGTCAAAAATAACTAATGATTCATAGTAGCTAATTTTTTTCTGTGGTTTACTTGACTACCAACTGCCATTTACTCTAATCAATAATATTGTGTCTCCCAAATTTGGGAAATAACAAAGTGTATCTTAGTCACTGGCCATGACCCTCTTCTCTAGAAATGTATCCATAAATTATATTAGCTATCACACTGACCCACCTCTTCCTCAATATATTCTGTTTAGTTGCAGGATTTCTGCTTGGACACTTCTCCTCCGTCCTATATGAAGCTTGGTAGCCTTGAACCACAGACCACCATCTCCTGATGGTATAGACAAAGACTGTGGGAGCTGTTTAATGTCAGTGATAAAGTGGTGAAGAGAAATTATCAGCCTTAAAAATGTAAATAGCAACAGAACCAAAATATCTGGGCACAGGGGTCTTTTCTGAGACTGATACTCCAACCAAGGACCATGCATGGAGATAACCTAGAACCCCTGCTCAGCTGTAGCCCATAGCAGCTCAGTCTCCAAGTGGGTTCCATAGTAAGGGGGGAACAGGGACTGTCTCTGACATGAACTCAGTGGCTGGCTCTTTGACTGCCTCCCCCTGGGGGGAACGGCCTTGCCAGCCACAAAGGAGGACAATACAGCCAGTTCTGATGAGACCTTATAGGCTCAGAGGGAAGGGGAAGAGGACCTCCCCTATCAGTGGACTTTGGGAGGAGCATGGAAGGAGATGAGGGAGGGTGGGATTGGGATGGGAAGAGGGAAGGGGCTACAACTGAATACAAAGTGAATTAACTGTAATTACTATAAAAAAATAAAATTTAATTTAAAAATGCAAATATACTACATAGACCTCATTAGATGATAAACAAATGTGTTCTGTCTCAAAGGTGATAGCCTCTAGGGAATATTAGGGGCTTCAAACATGAATCGGTAAGAAGTTATTTTTTATTAATTATAATATTTTATTTTATTTATATTAATTACAGTTTATTCCCTTTGTATCCCACCTTTAGCCCCCTCCCTTTTTCCCTCCCAATCTCACCCTCCTTCCCTCTTCTCCACCCACGCCCCTCCCTCAGTCCACTGATAGGGGAGGTCCTCCGCCCCATGCAGGACTGGCTGCATTGTCTTCCTCTGTGGCCTGGTAAGACTGCTCCCCCCTGAGGGGGAGGCGGTCAAAGAGCAGGCCAATCAAATTTTGTGTGCTTTATATTTCACAATTCCAGACACATGTAGAGACTAAATAAGCAAATTCAACTGAATGAACAATAAGCTAGAAATTAGTTGATGGCTGGTAAGCAGGGTGTTGAATATAAGTCCTGCTTTGAACATATGTTCGGAGTACTGATATGTTCATACACTGCTATAGTTGTTCTATTTTACTATAACTTATTTTTGTTGATTTCTCATTGAGACTAATTTCTGGTGTACATGAATTTCTGCCTGAATGTATGTATGAGTACCATGTGGATCCCTGAAAAGACGAGATGAGGGTGTCAAATCCCCTGGAACTAGAATTACAGATGGTTGCAAGCCATTATCTGGTTGCTGAAAACTGAAACTGGGTCCTCAGTAAGAGGAACCAATCTTTTTAACCACTGAGCCATCTCTCAAGGTTCCTAATTTTTAAGTTAAACTTGGTGATTGGTAAATATAAGGGGGAAAAGAGAGTATTTAAAATTCACTCTTCCTTACAGTTCCATGCATCCAGCAGAAGTCTCAGGATAGGACACTGCAGACACACACACCACCACTGCCACCACCACCACCACCACCAACAGCAGCAGCAGCAGCAGCAGCAGCAGGTGAGGTGGCTGTACTCTCTGAAACTCTTTTCGGACTGTTGATAGCACTTCACCTCGTCTCTTAATCATGTTCCAGAAATACTGTTATAGTAAATAAAAAATAATGAGTGTTAGACTATGTAATGTTATTGTTAGCCCTGAGAATAACACGGCACTATTATTTAACCTGCTATTAAAAATACTAAGACACAGATACTTGTTATATTTTATAATTGTCTTATTTACCTTGGGCTGGGCAGATATTCTTACCTCACCACTCACTTCTCAGCCCCCACCCAATGCCATCTTCCTTAATCATCCTCGTTTAAACTATCTTTTATCCATAATCTCATGGTACTTGCCTATATTCTTCATCTGAGCCTTTTCACGCCATTATTGGAGTCCTTTCTCCCAGCTCATGTGGTTTCTTCTCCACACTAACCTATTGTGGTATCCTCTCTCCTCCTCTTTTCCCATCTGTCTCTTTCCTGTGAGTCTCTCTTGAACCCAAAAGCCCAGGAACCTTAGCCACACGCCTACCCCATTCTGCCCTTCCCAGATATAGACCATTCCCAAATATCAACCAATCAGGTATGTCTTAGGCATGTTTACAAAACAAAGATAGATGTACCCAGATCTTGAGGGCCAGTAACACACATGAGACCAACCTCCAACATGTTCTCCTAGATATTCTGTTAGAGTGAATTCTATCCCTCCACTCATTCAAATACTGAAATCCTAATATTCTGCATATAAGACCATGACCTTATTTAGAATGTTCTCATTGCAGATAGACTAGGTTAAAATGAGATTTTATTAGGAGGTTGTGTGGAGCCTGAATACTACATAAGTGGTGTTCCTTAGAAAGAATATTGGACACAGACAAGCAACTTGAAGAATGACATACAATATGTAGGCAGAGATCAAGAGAACAAGTGTGCTTGCCAAGAAATGCCACAAATTGCTTGCAGATCACCAGAGGTCAGGGGAGATGCAGGGAACGAGTTACTCCTGGAAGCTCAGAAGGAATCAACCCTGCCAACAACCTTCACCTTGGGCATCTCTACTCTGGCACTGTGAGACAATACATTTTTGTTTTGAAGTATCTCTGTGTGGGATACCTTATTATATCAGCTATAAGAAACAATTCTAAATGTCTTAAGGTTGTAGGCATAATCCCAGCATGCTGACTATTTCCAGAGGTTCTTTCAGGCTAGCTTCTCATGGGAGCCCAGGGATGTAAAAGAGCAGAACTCGCAGCAATGAGAAATGAGATCTTTTTGTACCTAATAAAATCTTTAATATGTACAAGTGTGTTTAAAAGTAGCTGAAGTTCTCACAGCTTATTTTGTGGAGGTGAAAGAATTCTTTTTGATATTGGGAAAGATTCTTTGTGGTCCAAACGTTTAAATATCTACCAAAATTTCTGTATGCTTGGCTATCAAAGGAACCTCTTGAACTATGTTGGAAAGTCTCTGTCAAACAAATCTCTGCCCTGTAGTAATAGGATACATTAAGTAAAAAATGTTCTTTCTTCCAAGTCAACAAAAAATAGTAATATATTATAAGCATGATCAAAATTTAGAGAAAGATTTAAAATCTCCCCAACCAGGAAAACGATGTGGGTGTAAAATTCTAAAGCTATGTAAATTTGAAACTTTTAAACTAATAAGATTTTTTGATCATTTTCTTAATCTTCAAATCATTTCAAGTTTTGAACACAGGTCAAGCTATAGGCGTACATTTTTGAAAACTTGTGTTCTTCTACTTGTCAGTTTGGTGACAGCAGAATAATCTTCAAAGATCATTTTTAATTCCAATCTTCTGAGTATCTAAGACCTAAACTATTTGAAACCTTCTAACATTATTATTAAAAGGTTAGAGTTGAATTATATATTATGGAATATAAAAAACTTTCTTACACATTAAAATTATAAGGACTATTGTCCAAGTACAGTAAAACTCTGTAATGTTTTATGAAATAAATATACTGCAACATTGTAGCACATCATTGTGGATGTATTCAATAGTATCATGCACACAGATAATTTCAATATGTTACACTTCAAAAATAAAATTCTATAAAATGTGTCTTTAGTATTTGGTCACCATTGTCTCTTTTAAATCTTCCATTCTTTTTTATTTTAAATGCAGTTGGCAGAAGGCTGACAGTTGAGTATATTTAATTCCCTCAAATATGCTGCTTCCTCAACCATAAAACCAAGCTTTTTATTTAGCAGAAACCAAATTGTATTTCTTTTTGTATTTCTTTTGACTATTAATCTTTCTTTCTTTCTTTCTTTCTTTCTTTCTTTCTTTTCTTATGTGCATTGGTCTTTTGACTGTATATATGTCTGTGTGAGGGTGTCAGATTCCCTGGAGCAAGAGTTACAGACAACTGTGAGCTGCCATGTGGGTGCTGGGAATTCAGTCTGGGTCCTCTGGAAGAGAAGCCAGTGCTCTTAACTGCTGAATCATCTTTTCAACCCCATAAATCACTTTCATTATGCTCTAAACAAGAGTTTCAATAACAACTCAAATAGTTTGTATTTTGTGCTGGCTTTCATCATGCAGTCCTGTCCAGTCTGTAGCCCACGCACATTTGGCCAAGAATGGCTACAATTATGATGCAATACAAAGTTGTAAACTTTATTAAAACATTATGACTTTGTGTGTGTGTGCTTTTTCTTTTTCACTCAACTGTGTAGTTCTCAAATACGAGTTTTATAAATGACAATGTTATGTTCAATGTCGAAAGGTTGGATACATCTAAAAGAGTTGACCAAGATTTACGTCTGTTTATTTTTCTCCATCTTTTCTTCCAACTTACTTATATAACCTTATCAGCACTTGAGAGTTTCACAGACTGAGTTTGGCCCTGCCTTTCTTCTCAATGCCAGTAACTTGCCTTATCATCACCCATGTCTTACCCAATGACGCTAAGGTAGTGATTAGCTAATGAGAAGACTCGGCCATAAAATAATGCTCGTATTTCCCTTTTTATCTGTCTTTAGCATCCTTTTCTCAAAGGCATGCCTGGAGTTATGTAAGTCAGAGCAAGCACATGCCTCTAAATGATAGACATGCCTCTAAACATAATGATTTTGTTTCTGCAACTGATGCAGTTCAGTCCCCTGTGTCTCATGGTATTCTCTTTGATCAAAAATTGCCTAGGGCTGAGTCCTGCCTGCTACATGTATAACTGCCTTGGCATTACATGTTTTTGTCTATATGGTTTGGTTCATGAATGGGGAGCTACTACAGTGAACTGGACTTCTATGACTAACAAGTTCATAGTTGACAGAACTAATTTGAATAACAAAAGAGTGTAAATGAATTATTCTAGGTAGCAGTTTAATTTTTATGGTAGCTAATAATATTTTATGGCACATTAGGCTACTTCATAATGTGAGAAAATATAATAAACAACTGCAAATTAAAAGGAAATTAAAAATTAGTAAAATGTTCATGAAGCTACCACATAGACACATATACTTTTTTTAATTAAATTTTATTTTATTAATTACACTTCATTCACTTTGTATTCCCCCATAAACCCCTCCCTCTTCCCCTCCTGATCCCACCCTCCCTCCCCCTTCTTCATGCATGCCCCTCCCCAAGTCCACTGATAGGGGAGGTCTTCTTCTCCTTCCTTCTAATCTTAGTCTATCAGATCACATCAGGAATGGCTACATTGTCCTCTACTGTGGCCTGGTAAGGCTGCTCCCCGCTCAGGAGGAGGTGATCAAAGAGCAGGCCACTCAGATTATGTCAGAGGCAGTCCCTCTTCCCATTACTATGGTACCCACTTGGACACTAAACTACCATGGGCTATATCTGTGCAGGGGTTCTAGGTTATCTCCATGCCTGGTACTTGGCTGGAGTATGAGTCTGGGAAGACTCCTGTGCTCAAATTTTCTGGTTGTGTTGCTCTCCTTGTGGAGTTCCTTTCCTCTCCAAATCTTACTATTTCCCACTTCTTACATAAGATTCCATGCACTCTGCCCAACAGTTGGCCATAAGTCTCAGCATCTGTTTTGATAGTCTGCAGGGCAGAGCCTTTCAGAGGCCCTCTATGGCAGGTTTCTAGGTTGTTTCCTGTTTTCTTCTTCTTCTGATGTCTATCCTCTTTGCCTTTTGGGATGGGGATTGAGCATTTTAGTCAGGGTCTTCTCTCTTAATTAGTTTCTTTAGATGTACAGGTTTTAGTAGGTTTATCCTATATTATATGTCTATATGAGTGAGTATATACTGCATGTGTCTTTCTGCTTCTGGGACAGCTCACTCAGGATGATCCTTTCCAGGTCCCACCATTTACCTGCAAATTTCATGATTTCCTTATTTTTCATTGCTGAGTAATATTCCATTGTGTAGATATACCACAATTTCTGCATCCATTCTTCAGTTGAGGGGTATCTGGGTTGTTTCCAGCTTCTGGCTATTACAAATAAAGCTGCTACAAACATGGTGAGCAAATGTCCTTATTGTGTACTTGAGCCTCTTTTGGATATATGCCTAGGAGTGGTATGGCTGGATCTTGAGGAAGCGCTATTCCTAGTTGTCTGAGAAAGCACCAGATTGATTTCCAGAGTGGTTGTACAAGTTTACATTCCCACCAGCAGTGGAGGAGGGTTCACTTTTCTCCACAACCTATCCAGCATATGTTGTCACTTGAGTTTTTGATCTTGGCCATTCTTATGGGTGTAAGGTAAAATCTCAGGGTCATTTTGATTTGCATTTCCCTAATGGCTAATGACATTGAGCATTTCTCTAAGTGTTTCTCTGCCATTCGATATTCCTCTACGGAGAATTCTCTCTTTAGCTCTGTTCCCCATTTTTTAATTGGATTACTTGGTTTGCTGCTTTTCAGCTTCTTTAGTTCTTTATATATACTGGATATTAGCCCTCTGTCAGATAAAGGGTTGGTGAAGATTTTTTTCCAATCTGTAGGCAGTCATTTTGTTTTGATGATGGTGTCCTTTGCTTTACAGAAGCTTTTAAGTTTCATGAGGTCCCATTTGAAAGAATTAGAAGAAAATATGAGAAGATGGAAAGATCTCCCATGCTCATGGCTTGGCAGTATTAACATAGTAAAAATGGCCATCTTACCAAAAGCAATCTACAGATTCAATGCAATTCCCATCAAATTACCAACACAATTCTTTGCAGACCTGGAAAGACAAATTCTCAACTTCATTTGGAATAACAAGAAACCCAGAATTGCTAAAACAATCCTCTACAATAAAAGATCTTCTGGAGGAATCTCCATCCCTGATCTTATAGCTGTACTATAGAGCAACAGTTTTAAAAACTGCATGGTACTGGCATAGAAACAGAATGGTGGATCAATGGAACTGAACAGAAGACCCAGAAATAAACCCACATACTAATGGATACCTGATTTTTGATAAAGATGCCAAAACCATACAATGGAAAAAAAGATAGCATCTTTAACAAATGGTGCTGATCCAACTGGATGTGAACATGTAGAAAAATGCAAACAGATCCATACTTATCACCCTGCACAAAACTGAAGTCCAAGTGGATCAAAGACCTCAACATAAAACCAGACACATTAAATCGGTTAGAAGAAAAAGTGGGGAAGAGCCTAGAACTCATTGGTACAGGAGACAACTGCCTGAATAGAACACCAACAGCACAGGCTCTAAGAGAAACAATCAATAAATGGGATCTCATGAAACTGAAAAGCTTCTGTAAAGACACATATACTTTTTAAAAGTTTCATTTCACATAAAAAAATAATTAGAATTCTTTTTGCGAGTTTAGTTAAATGTTACCACGCAGAAGTAAACATGAGAGGTATCAACATTCTCTGGTCAAGGAAAGATAGAAAGTCAGAAAACATGCAAAAAAAAAACCCTTAAACTTTGAAGTACCTTTTATTTGCCAGAGTCTGGAAAGGATACACAGAACTACAAAGCTGACAGTTTTTACACTGTGAACCTGGTAGTCTTAGAGAGTAAGAGCTCACAAACGACAAAGCACAAACCCCTCTATGGAAGTGTTACATTTGTGATATTACCGAATTTCAGAATACTAATTAAAATTCTAACCAACAAGGAGCCGACAGCTCAGAATTGGAAAGTGGGCTTTTATTTTTAATTTATAGGGTTATATGAAATCATTTTTATCCAGGTATATAAAGGATTATGAGTTTATTCCCTATATACCACTTTGATCCACTTTTTTACTGGTACTCTTCCCCATTTGCCCATACTCTTGTTTATTCACCCAAAAGACTAAGACCAACAAATCATAGGGATACTTGCACATTAATGTTTTCTGCACCACTATTTGTGATAGATACATTATAGAATCAACCTATGTATCCAACAACAGAGGAATGAATAAATAAAATGTGTTTAATACATGAAGTGGAATTTTCCAGCCATAAGGAAACAATCTCAATGTACATAAATTTAATTCACCACATAAACACACCCAAGGACAGAAACCATATGATCAGCTCATTAGAGGCAGAAAGGCCTTTGCCAAAACTAACATCCCTTCATGATACAAGTTCTGAGTAATTTAGAGATATGGGAGACACAATTCAACATAATAAGGGTCATGCAACAGTGCCACAAGTCACATCATGCTAAATGGAGAAAAATTCAAAACATTTCTACTAAAGTCATGAACAAGACAAGGATATGCACTCTCTCTATTCCTGTTCAATGTAGTGCTTGAAATCTTCACTAGAGCAATAAGAACTGACAGATATCAGGAAAATATAAATACAAAAGGAAGAAATCAAAGTATATTTATTTGCAGATGGTATGATTCTATGCATAAAAGATCCTAGAGACCTCACCAGAATACTCTTACAACTGATAAGCACTGTCAGCAAAGTAACAAGACGCAAAATTGGCACCCAAAATCTGTGGCGTTCCTATAAACTAATGACAAACATACTGAGAAATAAATCAGAGAAACAGTACCTTTCACAGTAGACAAATCTTGGAATAAATATTACTAAAGAAGTAAAAGGCTTATATAATAAAGCTCTTAAGACATTGAAGGAGTTGGTTGAAAATGATGCCAAAAGATGGAAGACCTCTGATGCTTCTTTATTGGTAGAACAAATATCGTAAAAATTCCCATCCTGTCAAAAGTAATTTGCAAATTCAATGCAATCCCCATCAAAACTCCAAAGCTTTTCTTCAAATAAATTGAAAAAATAATCCTAAACGTCATATGCAAACATAAGAGAAACGAAGATCATTAAAACAATGATGAAAAATAAAAGAATTGCTGGAGGTAATACCATCCCTGATTTTAAGTTACACTACAGACCTATGTAAATAAAGACAACTTGGTGATTTAGAGATTTAGATCACTGGAATAGAATTAAAGATTTAGACGTAACCATGCACCCATCAACACCTGATTTCTGACCAAAACAAAACAAAAAAAAGGTGAAAAAATATACACTGAAGAAAAGACAACATATTCAGTGAATGCTGCTGGTCAAATTGGACAGCAGCATGTAGAAGATGAAAAAGAGATTCATAGCTATATACCTGGACAATGAATCTGGGTGAGTATGAATGAGGAAGGAACTGGGGTCATACATAGTATGAAATTATCAAATTATCAAAGGAATGATAAAATAATTGTTTGAGAGCAAAGCATCTCAATTTTGTGTAGAAACTGTAGTGGTCCTCTACACACATCACCACAGTTTCACCAGAGCCTCACGAGGGTCAGGGGGTATGTGGGCCAGCCCTCACCTCTGGGACTGTGCCTGGACTGCCCAGACAGGATACCCAGGGAAGTGGAGACTGAGAGAATGAACGTGGCGCTACAGGCAAGGTAAAGCCATGAAGACACCCTGTATGGAAAATAAATAGCATCTCTGTCGATACACTGAGTAAGACACGGGCTGTTGTAGAGAGTAGACAGACATGAATGGTGACAGAAAATAAAAACAAGGTTTAACCAGGAAGTGGAAATCAAAGAAACAAGAGTAAAAAGAAGAGATTTCAAGCCTGCGTGATGAGACGGAAATGTGCTTTGTCTTGAGAATGAGAGCCTTCTAGACAAAATTAATTTTGAAATGAGTTTTTTTTTGGGGGGGGGGAAGGTTAACTTTAAAAGCAGTTTATTTCTCCCTTCCCCAATAAAAACTTAAGAGTGTACTTGTCTGACACGATTCAAGATAAAGTGGATCCTGATTCTCACAGTGTTTATTAAAATCGACAGTAATCAGCACATGTTCATCATACGTGTTTATTCCAAATTGGCATGCTTAGTTTCTTTTGTCTTTATCATAAAAATGCCAAAAGCATTTCCTTAAAATTCAAAAATTTTCCCTGGTAGAAGTAGAACAAGTAAGAGAACATGATTACTAAATATCCCCAATGTGGTTTTCATTCTGGAAAAAAAAAAAAAAAAAAAAAAAGTTTCACGTAAAATCTTCATAATGGCGCCAAGTTTGTGCATCTTTAAAATTTAAATTCAGGCTGAGTGTTGGGGGGTTGTTATTTTTATTATTGCAATGTTTTTCATTTTTATAAATATACACATGAATTGTACTACTTTAAACATCCTCAGAACTCGTTTGCTTTAGGAATCATGGCTGCCTTCAGTGGCCTCAATGAGGTAGGAGGCCTTCTTCAATTCCCTCAGACTTATTCCAGATCATGTCAGTGTTGACCAAACATGGTTGCATATAAATGATACAAACATAAGTTCGTGAGCAGAGTGCGAAAAATTAATTGGTAATAATTCCACACGAACAAAAACATCCTTGGAACAAAAACATCCAGAAAATGAGTGATTGCATTTTACGAAAAGCCTTGACCTCAATATAAATGAGACAGGTGAGGAAGGGGCAGAGCCGAGCTTCAACCAGAGATGGGATTTACTGCAGTACTGACCACTGTACAGCCACATCCTGGCTCAGTCTTCCAAAAGGCTTGTGTTACCCACTCTTTAGGTGGATGCTGATGAATTGAAGAGAGGTAGGTAACGTTAAAATTTATTTTCAATCCCTGCGAATATTGCAACTGGCCGTTTACAGGCCCCAGCATGGCCAGGACTGGGAGCAAGCAGAGTAACCCAGGATGTAAAAATGGACTCAAATCCTGCTGGGTTTACTCCTTCAAAATCAACATAGAACCATCACTGCAGCAATTCATAAGTCAGCAAGGTGACACCAAACTGGGACAAGAATAGGAAAAGAAGAGCGCCAGCCCCTTTCCACAAAGTCTTTGGGACTTCTTCCCATAGTATCTTTCTGAAGCAGTTCATCACAGCACTGTAAGTGGTTTGGCCAGCCTGGGCAGCCAACTATAATCTAGTCTTGGTAACATCAGCAGAGGTACACTAAAGATGCCTCAGGCATACCAGCTATAACACCAGCTAAGAGCAGGCTTTCTGGTCTGATCTGCCCATCTTCATTTGCAAAGGAAGCTTCCAAATGGACATAGCAAGAAAAGTAGATGGTATGAAAGAAATGTCCCACAAAAAGCATGCTTGGGCACACTAGTAGATGCCAAAGAACCCCAGATTTTATGCCACAGACAGAACTGACTCTGAAGCTTGTGGGGATCCCTCTAGCCACTTATGAGCAAATCTTGACAATTTCTAAAGAATTTGTGAAAATCACCTGGGAGCTTCCTGCACAGCCTTTTGCAAAAATCTCTGCTACACGTGGGACCTAGATGTCTTTATGAATAAATTTATCCTTCACAAAACCATTCACTGTAAACATTGTGGCCCTCTTCACGGTGACTCCCAATAACTGTGGTAGCAAACCTCTGTACAGTACAAAGAAGCCTTCGTAATGGAGCATATTCTGAAAACAATCAAAGCTGGTTTTATACATGTGCCTCATTCCACCACCACCACCCCCCACACAAAAGAGCCAGTTGATCACTGATTTTTTTTTCAAGATCAAGAGCTTACACAACAGTGGCTCCATCAGCTCCTGCAAAAGAACCCAGGCCACACCTGTGGGCTGACTCTGCAAGTGATGGAACTAAATGAACCACATCACCTGAGGCCTTCTACTGCCCCTGAGCATCAGTCAAATTTCCTTCAGTCAGAGTTTCTTCTTCTGGAGGAGCAATCTTCTCAATGTCTGCTAAAGCCATTTATTCCTTTGGCTCATATAAGTCTGAGTTACAAGATTTTACCTTCTGTGTGTATGTACAGCCTGACTAAATTTACCAGCTGCCAGAGAGGACTCCTCCTTAGTCACCTCAACTTCTTCCCCACTGCCATCCCGAGTGCTGTAGATCTTTCTAATGGAGGTCCACACTGTTAAGGAGCAAATAATTCAATCCATTATAACAGGAGAAACTACCTTGATGGGATGCAGTGCTCCTGGACATTCTCCAGTGAAAGGAGTCAGGACGTAGGGTGATAGTGACCATGGCGTCTTGGAAGTCAATGACTATGACTCTTTGCAGTATTGGCATTGATTCATTGGAAGACTACTTCCCATGTCCTAACTGTACTCCCAGCCAAAACTGAGTGAACTCTGCATATGTACAGAGACCTTTTCTTTCCTTTCCAAAATGTAGTTACACAAATTATGAATCCCAGTGAAATGTAATATGTTGATGAATTGTAGTCTGTCCAAACATTTGCTTGACATCCTCAAACATAAGCTCTTCTATGCCGGCTTTGTCAAACAATTAGAGGGCCACCATAAACAAGGCATCTGGGGAACACAGGGCAGGTTCAAGTGCTACAGACTCTTGGAAGGATGGAAGAATAGTAATCCTTCTTTGGTCTGATCCACCACGGCACTTAAAAGTTCCAGTCTGTGGGTTAGGCTGTCTCTCTCCGAAATACTCAGATACCAAGTGACAAAGTCATCAAGAGACATTAAAAAAAATAGCCATTTTTTTCAATGCTTGCAAAACTCCAAAATATTGTCATACGTTCAGCTGGATCTGCTCACTTGCTTAAAGCCACCTTGGCTGCCACCATGCTTCTGCCCTAGTGTGGGTGGCTGAGGGAGTGGCTCGCAGGTTGGCTCAAACTGGGGACTCCTGTGGCACACTTCCCATCCCAACATCGGTGCCGGCAGTGATTCATCTTGGCCTTTTAAATGTATTTTATGTGTATGACTAAGCATAAATGGCGTGAAAATAATAGGTGCCAAGCTGTTCTGTTGTGTTCTGGCTGGCAACGTTACATGGATGAAACCCAAATTTTGGAGGAGTGACCTAATGTAACCTTTGCCTACAGTTTGTATTGTGTTACTTTCCTTGTCGCTGAAACAAAATAACCAACAAGGGACATCTTAAAGAGGAAGCATTTGTCCTGGCATAAGTTTGAGGGGAGGCATACAGTCTATCATGGCAGAAAATGCAAAGCAGCGGGAGAGTAAGGTAACTGCTCTTCACAAACACTAACAGACAGGAAATGGGTCAAGACTCATTTGAGGTAAACCTCACAGCCCTGCCCACTTCCTTCAACAGATTTTCTTTTAAAGGTTCCACAGCCTTCCAAAACAGTACTAAAAGCGCACCATAACATGAGCCTTGGCAACCTCTCAAATTCAAACACCAACACCCATTCAGGGATACAGTAACAAATCGTTCTCCTGAATGCCCATGTGTTTGCCTCAGCTATCAGGTCAAGCGTCCTCCAATTTGTCAACTATGGGCATAATAAGATAAGAAGTTTTTATCCTTTTCTTAACCCAAATTTCTCCATTTCATCATTTCCCACTCTCTGAAAATGACTGTCTAGTCATAATCTGTTCAATATCCGTATAACCCTAAGGGAGCCTCAAATAATAAATACATTATTATCCAGCTGGGAAAAAATACCAAATGCGTTCTAGTACTCCTCAGCTAGCTCAAGAATATATGGAGAACTTGAGAATTTCTCTACAATTGTGAAGTCTAATATTGATTGCTGACTTGATAGAATCTGCTCGGAGACACGCCTCTGGATGCGTCTATAGGGGAAATTCTAAATAAGGTTTAGTGAGATGAAAACAGCCACCTTAAATAAAGGCTGCACCATAGTCCCACACTGT
Source organism: Psammomys obesus (assembly GCF_907164565.1). NCBI lineage: Eukaryota > Metazoa > Chordata > Mammalia > Rodentia > Muridae > Psammomys > Psammomys obesus. Next base: position 4,337,809 of record NW_026596433.1, on the reverse strand, counting down.
CTGAGGAGTAGAAAGCTGAGAAGGACCTGCACAACTCACTGTCTCCTGGCTGCAAATGTAGTGTGAACAGCTGCATCCGGCTCCTGCACCTCAAGCTGTGAAACAAAGCTAAACTTTCCTTCTTTAAGTTGGTCTGGTCAGGAATTTTGTCACAACAGTAAAGAAGGAGCTAAGACAATGCTTGTTCACGTTATTATCTTATTTTAATTCAAGCCCGGACCCTGGAAGTTCTTTTCTTCGTTGATCTAGTATGTTCCATCTTCAGCTAAGCTATTGCATTATCTTCTATTCTAGACCACAGAACAGAAGACTTCTCAAAGCATTTCTCTCTAAGGTAAACACACACACACACACACACACACACACTGATTTAAATCCAAATGTATTATTTATTTCTGGCAGTGCTCCTTCCTCTACTGTTTCATCTTCTTCCTGGTTTTGTCAAGAGCTGTCAGATTTGCTCCCTGATGTCTGCCCTGTAAAATTGTGCTTTCCCTCACTTACGTTTGCTTGGTTTTGGGCACAGGGTCTCATGAAAACTATGTTCTTAACATCAATATTTTCAGTCAGACTGGCAAGATTCTTTTTTAATCTAAAGTAACACATCAGAGGGCCTGAGGCTCAGTTGGTATAATTCTTGCTATGCAAGCATGAAGACCTGAGTTCAGGATCCTAACAGCCGTTTCTAAAAGCTACGAATAGTCACGCATATCTATAACCCCAATGCAGAGTGATTGGTGGTGAAAAATTAGAGACAGAGAGACACCCAATGATCGCTGGGTTCAATGAGAGAACTAGACTCAAAAAATAAGGTGGAAAGTGGTCCAAAAAGACAGCCAACACAAAGCTGTGGCCTCTCTGTGCCTGCCCCTCACCTACACAAAAATTACATAGATTAGATCAGAAAGGAAATGTCTCCAGCAAGAGAATTGAGGCCTAAAGAAAATGAGAAGAAGTAGGCTTACTCTCTCTCTTAAATATATTTGGTCCTGGTTTTGTACCATGTGAACCAATAAACAAAACTATTGAAATTGCGGAACCTATGCAGAACCATCACAGCTGTCTCTCCTACCATCTAATTTTCTTCACAGACTAGAAATTTTCTTATTTGAAAATTTCTCAGAGCCTCCACCTGTAATTGTTATGGCAAATAGCCAAATCTATTTCTAGGTAGGGACACATCCTTGTCTCCTTCCTTAAAATTAATCTACCTCGGGCAGTTCAAGGATCCAGCTACAAGACCACCACAGCTACAGAACCAACCCAGCTATAGGACCACTCTGGCTACAGGACCACCCAACTTATAAGACGATGCCAGCTACAGTACCTCCCCTAGAAAGGAAGCCTGGCTTTAGGACAATGTGCTTTTCCTTCCCAGGACCCCTAGCACAGTCCTCAAGAGACCACATGAAATTCTACTGAGTTCTACCCTTATCCGTTTCTCTGTCTTTGTTTTCTATTGTTATTGCTCTTGGTTTTGGTATTTATTGTTGTAGTTTGCCAGAGCCTAAGTGTGCTTTTGAATTTCCTAGTACTTTGGGCTTCTTAACCTCTTTCTAAAGATACCCTCTCTATCACGTGGCTAACTTTTATACCTGTTTACCTAAATGACATAGGTTTGTGTCATTTTCCCTCCTCCCTTTTCTGCTCCATTCTTTTCCTCAACTCTTGGCATCAGTGAGGCATAGAGTTTGACTGTCTGGGGGGTTTTCTATTAAATTCAGTTCTAAGTTCCATTTGAGTCCATTCGTAATCTATGTTCTATTATTGAGCCTAACTACTCCAAGAAGGATTCTGAGTCCCCTGGAATCAGAGGGTGGTTACACCAGGACTCCTCAAGGATTACAATAGCACGTGTTTTCAACCTTTTACTTCTTTAATAGGCAGAGAAAAGAATCCTGTTCCTGAGCTCCTGGGCAATATCATAACTCTCAGACTTCATCGTGAAGCAGGAAAAAAAGGGTGATGTCAGTTAATCCTATGTGATGCTTCACTAATACCAATAGAAAACTCACGTTCTTAATCTTTACAGTTGGCTAGCATATCCCCTCCATACTGAAGGGATCAAAGCTCAGAAAGAATGAGTCACCTTCCTCAAACTATGTAGACCAAAACTATTGAAGATGGGACCAGCACTAAATCACAAATGGCTCAAAGAGTTGTGATCTGTTTAGCTTCACTTTGTTTTGATTTTCCCAACCTATAACAACAGCAACAATTTACTTTCAAAGTAGAAAAATACATTTTCAGAGCTCAACTTTTGTGGACTTTTTTTCTTACATGTTAGAGACTCTCACATTATTCCAGAATTGCTGGTATTGGGGCTGGATGAGTCTTCTGAGAGGAGGAAAGTGTGACTTTGAGCATGTTATGATTTAGCAACATCTTTATCTTGTACTGCTGTACCACATGAGGATGAGTACACCAACTTTAGACAACCACAACTTTTCCTCTCATAGCCTTGAAAGGGAACAGTATCCACTTTCTAGATAAGTTGTTAACTGTTTGATACTGATATAGAATTTTAGCTATTAAAAAGAAAGCCAAGTTTTACCTTGGGAATTACAAGGGGGTAGCAACATTTTCCTTGCAGTGACTTGCTCAGTTGGCAGAGGTTGGACAACACTGTTAAGAAACTAAGTGCTCTCCAAATAGTTACTTAAAATTCTCATCCCAGGAGAAGATGCCGAGGGCAAGGGCTTTGCAGATGATTCTTGGAGAAAGTCCTCCCTAGACACTGGCTGTTCTTATCAGCGGCTCCTTGTGTCAGTAGTATCCCCATGTGGCTCTCACAAGCTGTCTAAGGCAGCTGGCCCTGGTTCTCTGGAGCCTCTTGTTGCGCACAGAACTGCTCCTCCATGACTGGAAAGCAGGGAGTCTCTCAGGTCTTCATTAACAGTCAGTACCTGAAGCCCTCTGGAGGAAGCCACAGGGACCACTCCAGTGTTAAACCCAGAATAAGTATTCCAGACATCTCAAAGTTATTTAGATTTTTTTTTATTTTTTTTTACTATTAATTACACTTTATTCCTTTTGTATCTCCCCATAAGCACCTTCCTCCTCCCCTCCTGATCCCACCATCCCTCCCCCCTCCTCATGCATGCCCCTCCCCAAGTCCACTGATAGGGGAGGTTCTCCTCTCCTTCCTTCTGATCTTAGTCTATCAGATCACATCAGGAGTGGCTGCATTGTCATCCTCTGTTGCCTGGCAAGGCTGCTCCCCCTTCAGGGGGAGGTGATCAAAGAGCAGGCCAATCAGATTATGTCAGAGGCAGTCCCTCTTCCCATTACTATGTAACCCACTTGGACACTGAATTGTCATGTGCTATATCTGTGCAGGGGTTCTAGGTTATCTCCATGAATAGTCCTTGGTTGGAGTATGAGTCTCTGAGAAGACCCCTGTGTTCAAGTTTTCTGTTTCTGTTGCTCTCCTTGTGTGGTTCCTGTCCTCTCCAGCTCTTACTATTTCCCACTTCTTACATAAGATTCCATGGACTCTGCCCAACAGTTGGCCATAAATCTCAGCATCTGCTTTGATAGTCTGCAGGGCAGAGGCTTTCGGAGGCTCTCTATGGCGGGTTCTTAGGTTGTTTCCTGTTTTCTTCTTCTTCTGATGTCACTGTAATACCTCGGAGTATGTGTAGCACAGATCATTGTCACTGTTAGCATTCTTCACCTCTATAGATGTTATTCAAAAGAGAGAAAGTTGTTTTCCCGTGTTACCCCAGTTTTGGCTTTAACTGTATAAGTGTTTTACACACTTACCAATAATCCTTAAACTTTATTTTATCTTCTCCTAAGGCACAGTGATCTACAGACAAAGCAAACTATAAAAATATCCTAGTATAACATCTTCAACTGTTTGAAGATGACCAATCAAAACTCTTTGCACACTAAAGCCTTTGCTAACCTTCTCCACTGGAGAACAGTTGAACACATAGAGCAATAAGTTCTAGCAAGGCTCCAAGTACATAGTATCACCTTGAATTAAAAGATATATCATAGGAAAGGAGTCTAGAGAGAGGCATCAGTGGATAAAATCACTTGTGCAAGAATCAAGATCTGAGTTCACATCCCCAGCATCCACGTAAGACATCAGGCATAGCCGATTGTGCCCACCACCCCAGTACTGAGGGAAGGAGACAGGTAGATTCCACAGCCTGACTAGCTTAAACAGTGGGCATCTGGTTAAGAAAAAGACTGACTCTAGGCAATAAGAGAGATAGCAGAGGAGGAAACTATCTGATGTTTTACTCTGGTGTTGGAATAATGTGCTTATACACCACACTATACATCACACACACACAAACACACACACACACACACACACACGTACACATGCACTACTCAACTGTATTGAAGCTCTAAGACAAGAAAAAAACTTCCAATTATTCTAACTGTTTGCACACAAAAGTGACCAAAGCAATCAGATCATCTTAAAGACACAGAGGAAACACAAAGCCAACTCCAGCACTTAGATGAAATTGACCTAAATCCCTTTTGAAAGAAGAGGTACAGAAAAATTTGAAATAAGTTAAATCTGCTCACTTTAGAAAATAGTTTGGCAGTCCCTCAAGAATATGAAACAGGTTCTTATAATCTGAACCCCATTCTTAAGCATATATTCAAGAGAAATAAAAAATATCTACTCAAGACCATGTATGGATATAACCTAGAACCTCTGCTCAAATGTAGCCTATGGTAGCTCAGTAACCAATTGGTTTCCCATAGTGAGGGGAACAAAGACTATTTCTAACAGGAACTCAGGACTGGCTCTTTGACCTCTGCCCCCCCCCCCCAAGGGAGGAGCAGTCCTGTTAGGCCACAGAGGAGAGCTTTGCAGCCAGTCCTGAAGATACCTGATAAAACAGGATCAGATGAATGGGGAGAAGGTCCCCCCTATCAGTGGACTTGGAAAGGGACACAGTGGAGATGAAGGAGGGGGAGGGACTGGGAGGGAATGAGGGAGCGGAACATGGCTGGGATACAGAGTTAATAAAATGTAACTGATAAGAAAAAAATAAAATTAAAAAAAATCATGAAAAAAAAGTCTAGTCAAAAACTGGCATATATTCATAACAACATAACCCATAATAGCAATGAGTGGAAATAGTCAAATCCTTACCAGTCATGGAGTGAACAAAAACAGTGAATATAGCTTAGCTTTTAAGTGGTTATTATATTATATATATTATATAACACACATGAAGAAAATTCTCTACATTCTATAGTGTGGAAGAACCTTGAAAGAATCTTACAATAGCTTAAAGAAACAAGTCACTATACGTATGTATACATATTACATATGTTATACAATATATTTATGATAGTCTATGTATAATATATACTATTGTATATATAGTATAAATGTTTTAATTTATACAAAAATGTATGTAATTGTGTTTATTGACACAGAAAATTAGTTATTGCCAAAATCTGACGAACAGGTAAGTGAGAAGTGACAGCCGATTGGACTGAGATTGCTTTCCAGGACTGTGAAAATATTCTAAAATTTATTCTGTTGATGGTTGCAACCCTCCATAGATATATTTAAAACTTCAAATTATACAGCAAAAACAAACTTCAATATGTCTTCAAATGTGTCAAGATTATCATGACAAATTTCAGGAGCCCATAGGCAGCCAAGAAAGAACATGTCTTGGGAACTTCAAAATATATAGAAATGTGTACTGTGAATTCAAAGTATTAACTTGATTATCCTCAAACTTCGATGAGCCATCTTCAAAGTGGCATTTCAAGGCATTTGCTTATCAGATGTTGTTGAGAGTAGGTTTGCAGTCTAATGTCATCTAATTCTCTTTTGAAACAAGTCTGAACTTCACTTGAGATGATTTTAAAGACAGCTGTCAAATGGATCCAGATGAGCAGCTTCACAATTTCTCATTAAAAGAATATTGTGTTAGATGAGTCCAAAATAACCATTTCTATAAAAAAATTCACTTTGAACAACCAAACATGAAGTTAAAAAAAAAAAAAAAGAAAAAAAGAAAAAAAAGGGGGGCTCTTTGCCCCAGGCTAACCTCAAACTCAGGTCAAAGATGACCTTGAACTGTGATCCTTCTACCTCTACCTCTGCACCCCATGTCATTGTCTTCAGTGTAGGAGATCAGCTCTCTGCCCTCTGATCTTAAATTCCACCCCCTGAAACTCTTAAGGTATTTCATTGTTCTTCCTAAATAATAGCTTGAATCTCAATGTTTCAAGTGAAAACTACTTGCTTTGAGAGCATTCATTATGTTTTTGAAACATAGTCAGGGAGTGGTGTTTCATTCCCCTTCTGAAAAAGTGGTAAAACCTAAGATAAACAGAAAGTGAATAATTAAATCTGTTTCTCTTAATCTCTGAATACATTAATTCAATGAGCAAAAATAAGTTATTGACCTTTTATTAAAGTTCAGTTCAACAAATTGTCTTCCAAATATATAATTGTAAAGTTTATGACTAACTAGTTAAAAGTTGATTCACCTTTTCACCTTTGATTTTGTATTTGTTTGTTTGTTTGGTTGGTTGGTTGGTTGGTTGATTGGTTAGTAGTTGGCCAGTCAGTTATTTGACTTTGAAGACAGGGTCTTTCTATATAGCCCAAAGGCTGGCTTTGGGCTCCTGATCCTTCTGCTTCAATTTCCCAAGAACTAGGATTACATGCATGCATCTTCCTATCCTTTAACACTAAAATAAAAATCCTAAATACATGTGCCTCAATAGAAATATGAAATCAGGTTATTCCTGGTATTACATAAAATAATGGGTAAAATAATAGAGTAGAAATCAAGTGACCTCCTTAATTCCTGAATGTTTCCCAATCAGTATAATTCTTTGTGTTTGAATAGTGTTGTTCAATTATAAAGGCAAGCACATCGCACATCACAAACTAAGTGCCCCTATTTTACTGCATCTCATTCTGGTGTGAAGCGTGTTAATTTTCTCTCATAAGTTTATTTCAGTAAAACGTCTCCTGTCCTCTAAAAGAGGTATGAATTAAGATCAAAACACCAGTCTGTTTCAGCATTCACTGCAATGCACTCACTCAGGAGATCAAACACACACACGTTCACCATATTCTTTTATGTAAAAGAAACAGACTGGGTTGTCTCCTTCAGGAAACAGATGAGAGATTTAAAACTTGAAAAAATGAAAAGAAAAATTGCACATAAAGACAAGAATAAAATTGCTGCAAAAAGAACTAGAATGGAAAAAGCTAGACTGTCATTCAAGTCTCCTTGCTAAATAGGAGATCAAACCCTGGATTTCTCCATTTGGCTTCATCCTGTTCCCTTTTATGTCATTCAGAGAACACACGAAGCAATTAAACCCAGGGCTGCTATAGCCACAAAGGTTCTGGATGGCCTGGCACTCGAAGCATCAGAAAGAAATGACTTGAGCACAGTGGGTAGATTTTTTTTTCAGGTATCACTTAGCCTGGAAGCTGTTCTTTCCCTGCCAAAAAGCCAGGTCTTTCTATAACAACTTCTTACTGCCAGGCAAAAACAAGAGGACACAAAGCCAGGAGAAATTTCAAAGAGAGAGCAAAGCCCTATCTGGTAACTGGCAATGCAGATGGCATTCTCCGAGCCTGCAGTAAAGGAGAACAATCCTTTGGTAATAAATTAGGAACCTGGGGAATTAAAGCTATAAAGTACAGATGAGAAAGACTTTTATAATAATTAACAGCAGGGTGCTGCGAAAGAGAGAGTGAGAGAATGAAAACCCACTCTGTTGTGATGAATGTTCTAATAGAAAAATATAGGACACAAAAAAGTAAGCAAGATCAGATTTGGGTCCAGACCCACAGAAGAGGGCCCCAGGCTCAACAAAGCCGGTGTCTGCCTGACACAGCTGCAGTGAAATTATCTACCCTTGAAGATTATGCAAGCACTACTAGGACAGGCTAACAATGAGAAGAATTTGCCAGTTTTCTCAATAAACCCACATCCTCTCAGGAGGTGTACATATTCTTATACAACTCATTTAAGACAGAAAATAAATGCTCTAAAAATGCCTCAACACATTTTCCACTAACATGAAGATAATAGGAAAAGGTAACTTGGATATTTACTTTTGTTTAGAGAAAACGAAATATAAATGCATACGTGGGAGGAGGGCACATTTTCCGAAGTGTGATTTGTAGCAGAAGTGTGGGTGGATGATTGACAATGCAAACTATGCCCCTTATACCTTTCTGATGGCACAAGTGTAACACTCCTGTACTACCCCTTCCATGGTGCCTGTAGAATTTAAAGACCATGTTGATACAGCTTTAGAATAACAGAAGCGAGAGGCTATCCCTCTATAACTACCTTTAAAAAAGACAAATCATGTTCCCTTAAGAAATGCATTCCAGGATACCCAGCCTTGGATAGCATCCACAACCCTAGAAGAGGGACTCAAAATGGGTTTTCGTAGAGATCTTGATGCCTTTGCTCTGTAAATGAACTTGGCTCAGGTCATACCACACATGGCTTCTCTCAAGTCATACTCTCAAGACATGAGGTATTTTAGGTAGTTTGTATTTGCTCTTATAGTTAAAGCACATGCTAGCACTGGGGTCTTAAAGGAAAGTTATAAACTGTTGCTATAAAGATAATAATGAGAACATGAAGTTTTTTATATATCTGATATAAGTTGAGGTTTTCATAACTAAGTACATTTTAATTCTTTGTTTTTATGTGCGGGTGTTTTGCCTGCATGTATGTCTGTGCACCACTCATGTGCATGGTTACATGAGACCAGAGGAACATATCAGATGCCCTGGAACTGGAGTTACAGAAAGTTCTTAGCTACCATGTGCTAATATTGGTAATCAAACTCAGGTCCTCTTGAGGAGCACCCAGTGCTCTTATCCATTGAGCTATGAACCATCCCAACACTTACCCCTTTCTAATGACAACAAATGGAACTCAGCAAGAACATATATGTATATATGTATATATATATATGTATATATATACATATATACATATATATATATATATATATATATATATATATATATATATATATATATCTCAAGGACCCAGGCCTAATAATAGTTTCTATGAATCCCAATTCATACTCAAAATAACAGGAAATAACAAAAGCATGCTTCTATCCATTTCTTTTTTTTTTTAATTTAAACTATAAAAGCATTATATTACTTCAGTTAGACAGTGCTTCGGGTTATAGCTAAATTTCTCTATGTGTTTCCATCTCTGAGTAAAAAATCACTTAAGTGGGCTCAGAGGATTTTCACTCCTAGCAGTTGTTTCTTTGTGTATGTTCTTGCTCCATTCCATGCCAAGAATCATAAAATGTCTCTGCTGGTGTTCTGCTACGGCTTGCTTGTACTGCAGCAGTTTGGAAGTCCTGACCACACTGTTCTAATGAACTAAAGGAAAGGAGCTCAACAAATGTTTGTCATATCTAAGCTGAGACAAAGATGAAACATACAGATGACAATGGTAATGGTGAGTGAAAACACAATTTCATGGGCCAAACATGTCCAATCAAGAAACTGTAGCAAGTTCTATACTTAAGAGGTCATGGTTTCACCTAAGCTGTAGAAAACGTCATTTGTCGTGTATCTAAGGCATGATAGTACCGTCACACCAGTAAGTCTGTGTGGCTCAAATGTTAAGTACACAGCTTAATTACACTAAGGAGCTTGTAAATTTTCTAACCAACTTAGGTCACCATTTTTCTTATAACTTTTTTATCTCTTAATATTGGTTCATCATTTCTAGTCACTGTGCTTTCCTAAGCACACCATACATCATGCATATTATTTCATCGTTATGACTTCTTAAATCACACATTATCCCTATGTTGCTGGTAGAAAACGCAGAAAATGGAAAGGCAGAAGTTTTTAAAAGATAACCCAACTGATCTCAGAGAACTGAACCTACAAACTCCACTCTAGCTTCAGAATCCAAGTTATCAGCACAGGCCTCTCACGTTTTCTCTGATCTTCAAATAAGGTGCACGTCTCTGAAGAAATCAGGCATTGTTGCCTCACCTTCTGTTTAAAGAAAAAAAAATCTTCCTTTTACAGAAAATAGTAAAACAAAAGAAGAAAGAAAAATTTATTACCACAAGTGATACTCCAGGACAAGCCTGATGTTTTAAGGTGTCAGTTTGTCTCAGGCTTGTCCGCTAAAACAGACAGTACTTCCTGGCCCTCTGTGCCTGCCGTATAAGCCTTGCATAAGCTCAGATTTATGACAGCAACACTGCAGTGTTTCTCAGCCAGAAGCAACTGTGTTTTCTTTCCCAGTGGGATTTCCCAAAAACCTTTGACCGCTATTGGAGGGATCTACCAGCTGCAGACGGAGGGCGATTTCAACACCTGCAATGTGTGAGATACCTCTTCCCCATAAAATAAGTTATCTAAAATATCAACAGCGTCACTATAGAGGAGCTCTGGCTTGTGGTCTTCATCTCCACAAATACTCACGACCGTAGCATTGTCTTCATTGGTGTGTGGCTTCACTGCACTAAATAAAATGCATAATGGTAACGAAGCATAGCTTCACTGTTACTCATTTGTCTAGCCATCTCACAGGCCTTCATGTGGGTGACAGAGCTATTACATCCAAACCTTTAAACAGTATATGGGATTTGTTTTTAATTCTGCTACATTTGTGATATAATTTTTTCAAATAAGTAAGAAAAAATTCTTTGACAAGGTGACATTGTCAAATTAAGATGAAAACAATTTGCATTTATTTCTTGTCATAAAATAAAACACAGAGATTTGTCAACCATCAAAGACTGTCACTTTCAAATATCAATGCCTAAGACAATTTTATTTTAATTACATGAATACACTTGTTTCACACTGTGAATTTGGAATATTTATTGAAAGGCTAAGTATGGGATGTCAACATGTAGAAAATGCAAATAGAGCCATATTTATCACCCTGCACAAAACTAAAGTCCAAGTGGATCAAAGACCTCAACATAAAACCAGATACTCTAAATCTGTTAGAAGAAAAAGTGGAGAAGAGCCTAGAACTCATTGGCACAGGAGACAATTTCTTGAACAGAACACCAGTAGCACAGGCTGTAGAGCAACAATCAATAAGTGGAACCTCATGAAACTGAAAAGCTTCTGTAAAGCAAAGGACACTGTCATCAGAACAAAACAACAGCCTACAGACTGGGAAAGGATCTTTACCAATTATATATCTGACAGAGGGCTAATATCCAGAATACATAAAGAACTCAAGAAGTTAAAAAGCAACAAATTCAAGTAATCTAATTTAAAAATGGGGTACAGAACTAAACAGAGAATTCTCTGTAGAAGAATATAAAATGGCAGAGAAACACTTAAAAATTCTCAAAGCCCTTAGTCATTAGGGAGATGCAAATCAAAACAACCCTGAGATTTCACCGTACACCGCTTAGAATGGCTAAACTCAAAAACTCAAGTGACAATACATGCTGGAGAAAGGGGAACCCTCCTCCATTGCTTGTGGGAATGAAAACTTGTACAACGACCCTGGAAATGAATATGGCACTTTCTCAAACAATTAGAAATAGCGCTTCTACCAAAACCATTCAATGGAAAAACTGCTACAACCACTCTGGAAATCTATCTGGCGCTTTCTAAGACAATTAGGAATAGTGCTTCCTCAAGACCCAGCTATACCACTGCTAGGTATATACCCAAAGTTTGCTCAAGTACACAAAAGAGATATTTGCTCAACCATGTTTATAGCAGCTTTATTTGTAATAGCCAGAACCTGGAAACAACCCAGATGTCTATCAACGGAGGAATGGGTACAGAAATTGTGGTATTTTTACACAATGGAATACTACTCAGCAATCAAAAAGGAGGAAATCATGAAATTTGCAGGCAAATGGTGGGATCTAGAAAAGATCATCCTGAGTGAAATATCCCAGAAGGAGAAAGACAAACATGGTATATACTCACTTATATAGACCTATAAGATATAATAAACATAATGAAATCTATACACCTAAAAAAGATAATCAAGAGAGCAGACATGGGGTAAGATTATCAATCCTTATTTTGAAAGACAGATGGGATGCGCGTTAAACATTGACAGGAGTCTACTGAGCGCATTTGAAAGACTCTAACTAGCAGTGTTTTCAAAGCAAAGACTCATGACTAAACCTTTGGCAAAGTACAGGGAATCATAAGAAAGAAGGGGAGTTAGTCTGATGAGGAAAGGAGAGGAGCTCCACAAGGACCAAACATATCTGGGCACAGGGTCTTTTCTGAGACTGGCATGCAACCAAGGACCATGTATGAATGTAACCCAGAACCTCTGCTCAGATGTAGCCTGTGGTAGCTCAGTAACCAATTGGTTTCCCATAGTGAGGGGAACAAGGACTATTTCTAACAGGAACTCAATGACTGGCTCTTTGGCCTCCCCACCCCCCAAGGGAGGAGTAGTCCTGTTAGGCCACAGAGGAGAGCTTTGCAGCCAGTCCTGAAGATACCTGATAAAACAGGATCAGATGAATGGGGAAGAGGTCCCCCCTATCAGTGGACTTGGCAAGGGGCACGGTGGAGAGGAGGGAGGGAGGGAGGGACTGGAGGGAATGAGGGATCGGGACACAGCTGGGATACAGAGTTAATAAAATGTAACTGATAAGAAAAAAATAAAATTAAAAAAAAAACTTAAAAGTCAAAAAAAAAAAAAGAAGAAATAGCGCTTCTAAAGATCCATCTGTACCACTTCCAGGCATATATTCAAAATATGCTCAAGCACACAACAAGGGCATTTGCCCAACCAGTTCATAACAGCTTTATTCATAGCCAGAACCTGGAAACCTGGAAACAACCCAGATGTCCCTCAACAGAGGAATGGATACAGAAACTGTGATACATTTACACTAGTCAACAATTAAAACAAGGAAATAATGAAATTTGTAGGCAAAGTGTAGGACCTAGAAAAGATCATTCTGAGTGAGGTGACCCAGAAGCAGAAAGACACACACAGTATATACTCACTCATAAGCAGATATTAGACATATAATATAGGATAAACATACTAAAATCTATACACCTAAGGAAGCTAGGCAATAAAGAGGACCCTGGAGGAGATGATCATTCCTCACTCAGAAAGAGAAATGGGATGGACATTGGAAGAATGATAAAACAGCAAACAGGACAGGAACCTACCACAGAGGGCCTATGGAAGACCCTACCCAGCAGTGTATCAAAGCAAATGTTGAGGTTCATAACCAAACTTTGGGCAGAGTGCAAGTAATCATTTGCAAGAAGGGGGAGAAAGTAAGACATGGAGAGGACAGGAGCTCCACAAGGAGAGCAACAGAACCAAAATATCTGGGTACAGGGGTCTTTTCTGAGACTGATACTCCAACTGAGGACCATCCATGGAGATAACCTAGAACCCCTGCACAGATGTAGCCCAGGGCAGCTCAGTATCCAAGTGCTACCTTAGTAAGGGGAACAGGGACTATCTCTGAAATGAACTCAGTGACTGGTTCTTTGACCACCCCTGAAGGGGGAGCAGCCTTTCCAGGCCAGAGAGGAAGACAATGCAGCAAGTCCTGATGACACCTGATCAGCTAGGGTCAGATGGAAGGGGAGGGGGACCTCCTTTATCAGTGGACTCGGAGAGGAGCATGGGAGGAGAAAAGGGAGGAGGATTGGGATTGGGAGGGGATGAGGGAGAGGGCTACAACTAGGATACAAAGTGAATAAACTATATATAATATAAAAAATAAAAATTTAATAAAATGCATCTTTTTAAGCAAGCAGGTGCATAGCTGTGATGAAAAGGAGCATTTAAAAAGAAGGCTAAGTATGAACACAAACCATCTCCATCAACTTTAAAAAGGTTAGTTACTAAGAAATTTGCAGCAAATGGTGGGAACTAGAAAAGATCATCCTGAGTGAGGTATCCCGGAAGCAGAAAGACACACATGGTATATTCTCACTTACAAGTGGATACTAAACATATAATATGGGATAATCATAGTAAAATCTATACACCTAATGAAGCTAAACAAGAAGGAGGACCCTGGATAATGTGCTCAATCTTCATTCAGAAAGGCAAATGGGATTGACATTGGAAGAGGGAGAAAACAAGGAAGAAGACAGGAGCCTACCACAGAGGGCCTCTGAAAGACTCTACCCAGCAGGGTATTAAAGCAGATGTTGATACTCATAGCCAAACTTTGGGCAGAGTACAGGGAATCTTATGAAAGAAGGGAGAGATAGAAAGACCTGGAGGGGACTGGAGTAAAATAAGGAAAGCAACAGAACTAAAAAAGTCTGGGCCCAGGGGTTTTTTGTAAGACTGATACTCCAACCAAGTATCATCCATGGAGATAATCTAGAACCCTTGCACAGATATAACCAATGGGAGCTCAGTCTCTAAATGGGCTCCCTAGGAAGGGGAAGAGGGGCTGTTTCTTATATGAACTCATTGGCTGGCTCTTTGATCACCTCCCCCTGAGTTGGGGGCAGCCTTACCAGGCCACAGAGGAAGACAGTGCAGTCAGTCCTGAAGAGACTGATCAAAGGATCAGTTTGAAGGAGAGGAGGACCTCCCCTATAGCGGACTGGGAAGGGGGTATGGGAGGAGAAGAGGAAGGGATGGTGGGATTGGGAGGGGGTTACAGCTAGGATACAAAGCAAATAAATTGTAATAAATAAAAATAATAAAAAATAAACTCACAAAAAAGGTTACAAAGAGTATTTTGCCTTCACAGAAACAAAAAGGTATTTTTCTGTAGAATATAGCTTGTAGAAATGCCCTTGACAACCAAAAAATTTTTTCTTCTCATTATTTATATTTCTTAGAAGTACAAAGGAATTGGGAATGAATGTAAATCAAGACAATTTCTTTTTAATGCTATAGTTCATACACAAAATACTGCCACTAAAGCACCAGCACTGTGATGGGTGGCCTCCATCATTCTCTTTACTGAGTCTACCCATTAGCTAATATGTCACCAACTCACATTTTTGTGAAAAAGCCTGAGCCCTCTTGGACTGGAGTTTCAAATAAAGAAAACTGACACTCACAGGAAGAGACACATTAAATTGCATCTTTAGCTTTATGCTTTAATTGATAATGTTAACCAGCATTACTCAAAAGATTTCTAAAGTGTGTGTTCGTGTACCTCTAAAAGAAACAACTGTGAGCTCTAGATTCAGGGCCCAGCATCCACCATAGGCATAAAAGAGGCAATGCTTACTCTAGAGTGTTTTCTTTGCTGGAAGGAAATGACACTGCTGAAAAATTCTGAACCACATATTGAGAGACTGTTCTCCATAGTTCTAATATTTAAAAAAAATGTGTAAAATCTAACTAAATGAAATAGAGAACAGCTCTCTTCCAAAAACACATACCCCTTGTATTGGAGTGTGACTTCACAGATGTAAAAATATACAGTGAGAAGCAGAACAATCTCACAATTCCATTATTAAGGGAGAAATGAAAATCACTATCCTATATAAACTGAGAAACTCAGATCACTTAAGGCTTCTCTACATGGTTCATATTCAGATCTGCTAGGCCTCTTGTTTTTGTGTTGATGTTAATTTCCTGTTCCCCAAAGACATTTCCAGAATTGTTCACTGTCATAAATGCCTTCTCTATAGTAACCATTCCATTTCTCATAATACGAAAGGCTGAAACAATCTGTCACTAACGGCTGTCACATATGATGGGCCCTGATTCTCGTAAGGCCGTCAGTTATTCATTGTGAGCTGCTTATTTTCCAGAAAGTTTACTTGTATGAATTCTCTGAGACGAAGATAAATATACATCCCAAAAGAGATTCTTTAGCCTCTGTTGAAAATTTCTCAAGTCTATTATTGTATTCAGTGTGTGGCATCACAGGCTATATTCATATTTCTATAGTATGAAAATGTTAATATATGAAAATAGGAACTATATTGTAGATTCAATTAAACAATTAATTTATGGTTTGAGTTTTCCAGGCAGTTCAAAATATCTCACCATCTCTCTTTAAAGACATCAAGCTAATTCCTATCTGCTGCTGGGGAATGGAAAGTGGTCTATGAGATATTTCTTTCTATTCCTCTTACATGAGGAACAGATGCTTTCTGATAGTCTCCCATGTGTGGAAACCCTGGTCTTCATCTTCTAGGAAGATTCTAATGTTTTAGACCCATTCTATTCAAGATGAGTATCCTTACAGAAAAAGTAATCATATTGCTACATTTATCTTCCTGAGTTTTTATCTTCAAAGAGACTTGGACTCCAAATATTTTATCTAGACCCATTTTCAGAACACATCATAGTATTTTATACAAACTCTAGTGAACTTCCTAACCATCCTATTGTCGAGCAAAGCCATCTCTATTAAAGTAATTACAAACTGAATTGGTTCTCATTTCTTGGAAGAAAGTTGAGAAAGACAGCACAGAACACACAGAATGGCCTTCTGTAGAAAATGTTAAAATTATAGTAAAGGAAAAAAAATAAAATTACTCACAACAATAAATAGGACAGATAATACATTTCTAGCAGACACAGTAAGAGAAAGCTTGCTTATTGATTTAAGAAGACAGACATCTTTTGATTTTTCTCTGCAGGGATAGGGATCAAACTCAGAGCCTTGGACATCCTAGATGAGAACAATGTCAGTAAATCAAGTCTCAAGCCCAGGTCAACCATCTTGAATATTTCTAATTGTCCTTTCCTAGGACAAGCCAGTCCAAGTTTTGAAAAATTTACTGCTTTTTCATTTACTTTATGTACATGTTTGTTGAGGAGGGGGTGCATGTGTGATGGCAAAAGTGTGCCCACCAAGGAAAAACTTGTGGGAGTTGATTCTTTCTACATTGCATTCTAGGAATCGAACTCAGTATGTCAGGCTTGACAGCAAGCATGCTTACCTCCAAGCTGTCCCATTGACCCACAAGGAGAGATTCTAAGAACTCTGTTCCCCAAAATAACAAGTATATAAAAGAATACACACTTTTGTTAGTCAAATTTAGCAAGTCCACAACATGCACATAATTCAATGAAATACATGATATACAATAAATGTAATTTTATTACTCATTTAAAATTAATAAATTAAAACCACCAAAAATTATCTGAAGAACTCAAATCAAAATACATGTGAGAAGGGGCTGGAGAGACTGTATGGTGAAAAGCACTGCCTGATCTTCCAGAGGACACATGTTCAGGTTCAGTTTTGTTGTTGGTCTTCTCTCATATACTACATCCCATTCACAGTTTCCCTTCCTCCCCTTCTTCCCAGCACCACCCCAATCCACTTCTCCTCTGTTTCTTTTCAGAAAAGGGTAAGTTCCCGTGAATAGCAACCAAATATGACATAGTAAGTTGCAGGTTCAATTTTCTTTTATCTTTTTTTTTCTTTTTTCTTTTCTTTTTTTTTTTTTTTTTTTTTTTTAGTTTTTATAATTTATTCACTTTGTATCCAGGCTGTAGCCCCCTCCCTTGTCTCCTCCCAATTTTACTCCCCCCCTTCCCATCTTTTCCCTCTCCCCTAGACCACAGAAAGGGGGGAGCCCTTCACCCCTACCACTGACCCCAGCCTATCAAGTCTCATCAGGACTGCCTAGATTCTCTTCCTCTGTGGCCTGCCAAGGGGGAAGTGAGCAAAGATCAGGTAACAGGGTCCATGTAAGAGATAGACCCTGCTCCCCTTACTAGGTAACCCACATAAAGACTGAACTGTCTATGGGCTACATCTGAGAAGGGGATCTAGGTCTTCTTTATGTATGGCCCTTGGTTGGTTCTCAATCTCCAAAGGCCCCTCTGGGTCCAGATTTGTAGGCTTTGTTGGTCTCCTTTTGGAGCTACCTCTCCTCCCCAACCCCCAAGTTCTTCTATCCCCCAATTCTTCCCTAAGATTCCCCGTACTCTGCCCAAAATTTGTCTATGGATCTCAGCATCTATCTCGATCCTCCACAGGGTAGAATCTGTCAGAGGACATCTATGGTAGGTTCTTGTCCTGTTCCCTCTCTTCAACCACCTCCAGCGTATATTCTATTTGCCCTTCTGAATGAGAATTAAGCATCCTCCCTAAGGTCCTTCTTGTTATTTAGCTTCTTTAAGTCTGTGGATTGTACTGTGGTTATCCTATGTTTTATGGCTAATGTCCAATTATAAGTGAGTATACACCATGTGTGTCTTTCTGCTTCTGGATTACCTCAATCAGGATGATCTTTTCTAGTACCACCCATTTACCTGTAAATTTCATGATTTCCTTAATTACTGAGTAGTATTCCATTGTTTCCATTGTACCACAATTTCTGTATCCATTCTTTGGCTGAGAGACACCTAGATTGTTTCCAAATTCTGGCTATTACAAATAAAGCTGCTATGAACATAGCTGGGCAAATGTCCTTGTTGATTGGTGGAGCATTTTTCAGGTATATACCCAGAAGTGGTATAGCTAGATCTTGAGGTAGTGCTATTCCCAATTTTCTTTTTTTAATTTAAATTTTATTTTTATTAATTACAGTATCAAAACATATGCTGAGACTCATACCCAATTTTCTTAGAATGATCCCGATTGATTTCTGAAGTGGTTGTATAAATTTGTACTCTCACCAGCAATGGAGGAGGGTTCCCCTTTCTCCACAACCTCTCCAGCATGTGCTGACATTTTAATTTTTTGATCTTAGCCATTCTGATGGGGGTAAGATGGAATCTCAGAGTCACTTTGATTTGCATTTCTCTGATGACTAAGGACACTGAACATTTCAAGTGTTTCTCCACTATTCAATATTCCTCTATTGAGAATTCTCTGTTTAGCCCTGTATCCAATTTTAACTGGATTAATTGGTTTGTTGGTGTCTAATTTCTTTAGTTCCTTTTTTCTTTTTAAGAATCATTTTTTTTATTTCTCTATTTCTTTACTACAGTGAGTGTTCTATCTGCATGTACACCTGCATGCCAGAAGAGGGCATCAGATCACCTTTATAGATGGTTGTGAGCCACCATGTGGTTGCTGGGAATTGAACTCAGGAACTCTGGAAGGAACAGACAGTGTTCTTAACCACTGAGCCATCTCTCCAGCCCACTTCTTGAATTCTTTATATATTCTGGATATTAGCCCTCTATCAGACATAGTTTTGGTGAAGAACCTTTCCCAGTCTGTAGAATATTGTCTTCTTCTGCTGACAGTGTCCTTTCCTTTACAGAAGCTTTTCAGTTTCATTAGGTCCAGTGTATTAATTGTTGATCTTAGAGCCTGAGCTGTTGGTGTTCTGTTCAGCAGGTTTAATTCTTAATGCCAAAATGCTGGCTCACAACCATGTGTTTACTCCAGTTCCAGGAGATCTGTCGACCTCTACTGGGACATGGTACTCAAACATGAAGACAAAATACCCTTACACATAAAACAATAATTCATTTTAACTTTTTAAATACTGTGATAATGTACTTTGTGGTGGTAAAAATGATATTTCCAGGTATAGTAGCATACACACGTGCGCTTTCCTGGGAAAATCCAAGAAAAGTGTTTGTGTCTGGCAACTTCATCGCCATCCTCATCTGTTCCACCTAAAACCAACCTTGCCAGAGGACCAGCCCCATTTCTCACAGAGGTCTGCCCATGACCAATTCAGGGAAGACTTCTTTCAGGAAAGGATAAGCAAAAAGACTGCATCACTATACACACTAGCAACTCTCCCATGTTTAAATACAGATAGCTAAGAGTTTCCAATCTGAGAAAAAACAGAAGGTCAAAAGTAAAATAGGATGGATTGACTGTACGTGAGCAAAGTGGTGGATGTCTAGGACTGGGGAACTGTGCTAAGTCTGGACTGCGGTGATGGAAAGAGTACAACCACTGGAAGACAGACACAACAGCACATCAATTAAAGCTATTTTTAAAAGAGAGTCGATGGGTTAAAAAGAAGTGTTAATATAAAATTGTACCACATTATGTTAGTTAAATCATCAGGAAAGACTTTCAGAGTATTACTGAAAGACACAGCTACTCTGTCCTAATGAGGATACTTCTCCATTTAGGTTCACCAACAGTCCTCACCCAAAGCAAATGAAAATTGTCTGTACTTACTAGAAAGATCCAGGAAGTGGCTATGAAAATGAAAACTGAGACAAATTGCCCATGAGAGAAGATTATTGGGAGCTTTACCGCATCATGGCCTGAAGTTAGAGAGTAAGATTTCAGGCCCCAGGAGGGGCTTCAATGAGAAGAGGCAGCCATCACATACAGCATGATGAGAATCTTGAAGTGTGGGACAGCCCCAGAATATTAAGAGAATTAGTTACAGAGTTATACTATAAGCAGCATGATGGCGTCTTAAAGAGATGGAGCCTTCAAGTCTGTAGGAGAGCGGAGATTCTGATTCTTACAGTCTTTGAACAGGAGGGGAACTCCATATCACATGACACAGCCAGGCTCATGTCAGGAGTCACAAGACAGAAAGGCACCAGATAAAAGAAAACTTGTAATTTAAAATTATCTCGAGCTTCCTGCAACCAACAAAGGGTGAGAGACACTTCAAGGCCAGAGAACAGCACACCTTTTCTTAAGTTCAACTTTCTATCTAGGAAAAGAGAAGCCATGTAATAGGGGTGGCCTGATTTCTTAGAGAGGCAGCTTTGTGATCTTAACAGACATTTCTTAAGGATAAGAAGTGCTTTATACACTGGAGAAAGGTGTCCATTAAAAGTTATACTCCCACTCAACCACAGGATCTAACGAATGAGGTCCTTATCTTTCTTTAAATTTTTGCTTACTAAGTTTATTTATGTATTTATTTATTTATTCATTTACTATATGTGCGTATGTAAAATTAGGACTTTTCTAAACCTGCTCTAGCTCTCAAATAATGACACAGAGACCTATTATATTTATTAATAAGCTTCAAGTACCATAGCTGGGCAGATACTCGTCTTTTGTAACCCAACTAATGCTGACACTGGCCTACTTCCCAGCCACGTACACGGTTACCTGCCGTCTTAGTCGCACTGTGGATATCAAACTCCTTTGCCAAACCCAGGATTCCTTCTTGACCACAAAGAAATCAACAAAAGAAAATAATTGGACCTTAAAGAGAAAAAAAAAAAAAACAGAAACAATGGAGCATAAATGATAATGCTTTTTAAGTACCTTAAGTAAATTTTGAGAAGTCGTTACAAAGATACGTCAGCTCCTGAAAAAACTGGCAACAGTAAATTCACAGAGGTGAAGAAACTTCTCGGAAAAAAGAAAAAGTGGAGAAAGTAGATGTTAGAAAATGTGAATCTATTATTTTCTGGACCCTACAAGTCACACAAAGCTGCAGGAAAACCGGATGCTATTATTAAGGAAAATCGGAACAGCACTAACTCTCGGTTTATCTTCTAGGCTTTTCACAGTATTGTTTTTTATAAAACCCAACTCATTTTTCAGTGGTAAGCCAGGGAATAACCCCAAAAGAATAGATGCTGGGGACATTTGTTTTATTCTTTAAGAGGTAAGAAAACAGAGAGAACAGCTTGAGCTCCCTGTTAAATATTCATGTATTATTAAGTAAACATGCAAATTTTTATCACACTTCACCTATTATTTGACCTCAAAAAATATTGGCTATGAGGTAGCTCTCTGTCCAATGTAAGTCAAATAACTAAAATTAAATTTATTAAATTACTTTTTAATCAAAATGTTTTGATTATACTTCACTATTTCTTTCAGTGCAATATCATTTCCTTTTTAATATTCTTTTTTCTTTTAATTTTCATCTTTTGTTATTTCAACTGAGAAGTGTAATAAAAAAGTAAATTACACTAGGCAAAACAGTGATCAAAACATAATCAAGAATTTTTAATATAAAATCCAGTTATGTCACTGACGTAGGAAATCTGGATGCTTTCTCTATTTCATGCAGGCACAGGCCAGTAGTTATTTGTACCAGCATGGTCTGGTGCTTTGTATTTGATTGTTAGCTATGTCGCTCACTGAGGTCTGCTACCTGTCTCTTACAAGCAAACTATCACATTCCCCAAGTAATGCTGTATAACCTGGCCTCCCTGTTTGACCAATAAAAAGCCTACACACCTGCTCAAGGCAGAAGTTAGGGAGGCGTGGCCAAGGAGGAACACCATGGGAGAGACACAGGTAGTAGAAGAGGAAGGAAACAGGGAGCCTGCATGGGTGAGTGTAGAGAGGAGCATATGGCAGGATCAGTGCGGATGGAGGAAAGCGGCCCATGTGATGAACATTAGCAAGTATTTTGGGATTATGGATGGGAAGTAGCCCAGAAAGAAATTATTAGAGCAGATGGCGTGGGGTGGGAGCTTGGGAGGTAAGGTAGCTTAGGAGGTGATTTCTGCCGTGCCCCAGGTGAAATAAGGCTATTCTAAAATGTATCAGGTGTCTGTCTTTTATTGATTAAATAGTGGGTTAGATGACACCTCCGAATAATTATAGCGATAATAATAAGCATCATTAGGCCATAGCTTAAAATTATCTACAGTGGTTATTGTGATAATAATGTAAATATCTACAACCTCCACAGTGACATCTTGACAAATAAAAATGGCAAAATTCACAGCTGCCAAAAAAATCTTGTCCAAAAAACTAGGAAGGTAGTTGACAGGATGGTTTTTCATGGGAAGGAAGAGCTTCCTGGTATAGAAGACTGGCAACAGCTGTTACATACTCCAGTGACAGACAGGAATGGTAGGATTTAGGGCCGTGGAATCCAGAATACATCAGGACTATGAATCTGCTTAACCAACTGGTCACAGGAAAAAGAAAAGAGAGAGAGACCTGACAAATACCCAAAGTTTGTAAAAGTAACCCAAGCAGGAAAGAAAGGTAGAATGGATGTGATTGGCCCTTGTGGTTCTGAAATCTACCATAACATACAAGCTTATAGAGGAACTGGCTTCAGACCCCATGTAAAATATCTGGGCATCTTATTAAAAGGGACAAATGAAAACAGAACATCTGCCATGAAGCAAAGATTTTTCATTACCTCCTCAGGGCAGCGTGGGGGGCCAAACTCTTAGCAGACCAGATGGACAGTAGTAACTAAAAAATCTGAACCTGAAAAAGGTGTGCTCACAGCAACCAATGGAAGAAAATGCTGCCAGTCTCTATTTCCTCATATGCTTTGATGACAAAGAAACTGTTGCCTGAGTTTTTCGTGGGAAAACACTGACAGAATATCTGTTTAACATGAAAGGAAACTAATGGCAGCAAATACATGATTGCACCACAGTTTATCTTGGTGAATTTGTGAGTTTATCTGGGTCACTTAGGGAGCGTGGGTGACTTGGCCAGCTACATCACTGAAAAGCACCATCTCCAGCATGGGTGAAGGCTCATGAAAGCAGATCTCCCTAAGCAAATGTTTACCACTTACCTCACCTCACAGAGCTTCCAGAGCACTGTTGCTTTCTGTTGAATTTTATCACTTTCTTGTGGATTTCTTGAGCCACCATCTCATGGCCTCCGGGAGGGAATGTTTCATGCCAGAAGAAATAAACATACCACCTACAGCATCCATGTCCCACTAAAGCATAAAATTTCGTACCAGACAAGGCCATGTTAATAGGGATTAAACAGTTTCAATATGTTAAAATATGAAGAAAATAGCTAGAAGAAAGTTAATTTGGAGGTCAAAAGGACAAACTGGTTTTGTGAGTTCAATGGATATGTTAAGCACTCTGGCTGTGTGAATACAGCCTTTTACTAACACACTGATGTTTACTTTCCTCAGCAGTTCCTTAGTAACTAAGTAATTAGTTACTAGTAACTAATTTACTTTCCTCAGCAGTTACTAGTAACGAATTCATTACACACGTGCCTTAACCTTCTTCAGCAATCTTGAGCAGCTACATGTCCCCTCCCGTGGGACTTAGTTATTCGTGGGGGCGAAGGGGGTCAATCCTGAAAAAGATGGGGGAAAGAGAGAAAGGACACAAGCAGACGGTTGCCGGTCAAGTGTCAGCTTTATTGAACTTTGGTGTTTCTTTTAAAACGTGGTTTTGGCAGGGCGGGGGAGAGGGGCGAGAAAGGGAAGTAGTAGTGGAAAAATACCAAGACCCTTGGTGGGAAGTTCCCAAGGCTAAGAAGGTGGGTTAAAGAGTTACAAGGCCCGAAGATAACATTAGTCAAAGATGTGTCCCAAAGCAAACAGTTTTGGGAACAATGGGTTGTAAGAAGCTATGGCCTGCTGGCGCCCGGTGCTTATCTGGCAGGTCAGGCCCTTAGGAAGGGTCCCAGGGCTTTGTTCCCAACAGCTACAGAAAGCTGCTGCTCTCAGTCAAACATAGTAAGCAACATTTTCCTCAAGCTAAAGCAGTAAACAATAGGCTTCCTCTTTATGGACAGCTTTAACTAACCCTTGCCTGAAGAAATGTTAGTCTCACAATTGGCCTCTGATTTACTAGAATATCTGTTTAATCAATTTACTTAGACTAATAAATTTTAACACTATGTTAACTTTTCTCTCACTGTGACAAAATACTTGAAAGAAATCTACTTAAAATAATAAAATTATTAATTTTAATCTGTTGAGGATTAAGCTCATAGCCTTGTGACACGGCCTATTACTGTGGGAGCATGAAGCAAAGGAGTTATGGTCACTTTATGGGGACCAAAAAGTTGAAAGCAGGTGAAGGAGGGAGGGAGGGAGGAACATAGGGAGAAGAAGAAGTAAGGGGTTAGTGATAGGGGAAGAGATGGGGAAGGGACGGAGGCAGGGAGAGAGGGATGGAGGGACAATGACACTATAAGGCAAATGACACTGTCAAGAGAACAAAATGACAGCCTACAGATAGGGAAAAGACCTTTACCAACCCTACATCTGGGGGAGAACTAATATCCAAAATATATAAAGAATTCAAGAAATTAAACACCAACAAACCAAATAACCCAATTAAAAAAATGAGGTACAGAGCTAAACAGAGAATTCTCAACAAAGGAATCTCAAATGGCCAGAAAGCACTTACATAAATATTCAGCTTTCTTAGTCATCAGGGAAATGCAAATCAAAAGAATTCTGAGATTACATCTTACAGTCAGAATGGCTAAGATGAGAAAAGGAAAACTCAAATGACAGTGCATGCTGGCTAGGATGTGGAACAAGAGGAACACTATTGCTGGTGTCAGTGCAAACTTGAATAACCACTGTGAAAATCAATCTGGGGATTTCTCAAAAAATTGGAACTAAATGATACCTCAAGACCCAGCTATAACACTACTGGACATATACATAAAAGATGCTCCACCTTACTTCAAGGACAATTGCTCAGCTATGTTTCTTGCATCCTTATTTGTAACAGCCAGAAACTGAAAACAACCTAGATGTCTCTCAACTGAAAAATGGAGGGAGTGACAAGATGGAGGCACCAGGAAGACACTGCGTCTGAGGAGCAGGACAACATCTTCCATACAGCGACCAAGAGACTGAACTCTGGGACCTAAAACAACAGTGATCGTGTTTCCCAGGTGAGAGGAAACTCCACAGTGTGGGAATCAATCAGGTCCACGCTCAGGCCACCCAGCCGAAACCCAGAAGAGATCCTGGGTCCTCAGTCGCCAGACCAGAGCCACACGCCTGCCTGTCCTGATCACCTTCCCAGGCTGAACGGTGGGCACAAAACCACCAGAGACTGTGAGTCCCAGTCGGGAGAAAAACCCACAGGGAAGGAAGAAAAACAAGACTTGACCTCAGGTCACTCAGTCTTTCCCTGGAAAAGGTCCCACAGAATGGCAGCAACACACCACCACCCATGAACTGGGCTCCAGCCTTGAGCACAGAGACCTGCTGTGCGCCAAGTATCCATCACAGACAGAACTGTGCGCCCCAGGGCACCAGAGACTGAGAGTCCCTGTTGGGAGAAAACCCTACAGAGAGGGAGACAGCTTAGAGCACTCAGCCCACCACCCCCAACACACACACACACACACACACACACACACACACACACACACACCCCACAGCACACACGGGAAAGTTCTCTGGAAAAGGTCTCAGGTTCCTGCCCAGTCACCAGCTTGGAGCTATCACCCGCTAGCACCTGCGTACTCTACCTGTCAACACAAACACCACAGACTGTGTCTTCCTGTTGGGAGAAAACCCCATGGTAGGGGAAACACCTGGCACTACCTCAGTACACCTAGCTCTGGAAAAGTTTCTAGCTATCCACAGGCTCCTGACTCTAGCCTCCACCTGCATGCATGAGAGCAGAGCTCACCTGCCCCTGACTATCACTTAGGTACTGGGGCACAGAGTTCCAACCTCAGACCTACAGAAGCCTGGGATCCCAGAGATCAAACCCCAGAACTGCTCCAAGAGTCAACCAGTTATCCCTAATTAAACTGATCAAAACACAGGACACACAGGTTATAGCAGCAGCTCACTAAATTTACAGCAAGAAACCCAGAAATAGGGCAGCTGTCTCCAGGACTTCTCCAGGTGAGAGGAGAGCTCTCTTGACTAACAAGGACCACAGTTACCACTCAGGGCTGTATACCTGAGGTGAGCTGTGGCAATTCCTGAAAAACACTGGCCATTCAGTAACCATACCCAAAGAGCTGAGGAGGCTTCCTTCAGGAAAATCCATTTTCCTGCCAAGTGGATTCTCTCCACCACAGGATTCCAAGAACCACCAGAAACTAATACCAACACTTCAGACAGCCCAATGGGTAGAGGCCAGCATAGAAGCTCAACCAACAAAAGACAGAGCAATATGGCATCTCCAGAATCCAGTTATCCAGGGGCAAGCAGCCCTGGACACCCCAGAATAATTGAAATTCAAGAAGATGACCTAATAGCTATGCTTATGAAGAGGATAATAGAGGAAACAAAATAAAATGCGTAAAGAACTAGAGGAAAATGAAGTCAAACAAATTATGGCCATCTGTAAAGAAACAGAGGCAGATAAAGACAAACAGATTATGGCCATCCATAAAGAAATACAGGAAGTTGCAGCCAAATGGTTTGTGGCCTTTAGAGAAAAAATACTTAAATCACTGAAAGAAATAAAGGAAACAGAGCATTGTTCAAACAAACAGCTGAATGAATTGAAGGAAAAACAGGAAAATACAGTCAAACAGGTGAAGAAAATCAAAACGGCTCAAGATCTAAAGATAGAATTGGAAAAATTAAAGAAAACACAAATGGAGGAAATTGTGGAGAGAAAGAACTTAGGGGAAAAAAACAAGAACTACAGAGGTAAGCATAAAAAATAGACTGGAAGAGATGGAAGAAAGAGTCTCAGGTGTGGAAGATACAATGGAAGAAATCAATGTATCTGTCAAAGAAAATGTTAAATCTAAAAAATTACTGACACAGACCATCAAAGAAATTCACCACAACATGAAAAGACAAAACCTAAGAATAATAAGAATAGAGGAAAAAGAAGAATCCCTCCTCCAAGGCCCAGAAAATATTTTGAACAAAATCATTGAAGAAAATTTCCCCAACTGAAAGGAGAGGCCAATAAGAATACAAGAGGCCCACAGAAAACCCAATAAATTATACCAGAAAATAAAATCCTCCTGCCACATAATAATCAAAACAGTAAGTATACAATACAACAAAAAAAATACTAAAAGCTGCAAGGGAAAAAGGCCAAGTAACATATAATGGCAAACCCATCAGAATCACACCTAACTTCTCAACAAAAAAAATGAAGCCAAGACATGCCTGGATTGATATCATGCAAACCCTAAAAGAACACAGATATCAGCCCAGGCTACTATACCCAGCAAAATTCTCAGTCTCATAGACGGAGAAAACAAGATATTCAACAACAAAAACAAATTTCAACAATATCTACATATATCCAGCATTACAGAAGATACTAGAAGGAAAAATACAACCCAAGAAAACTAACTACTTTCAAGAAAACACAAGAAATAATTAACCTCACTACAGTAAAACAAAAAGCAACCAAGCACACAAACTTACTACCATAGCCAACATCAAAATCAAAGGATCTAACAGACACTGGACATTAATCTCTCTCAACATCAATGGACTCAATTCTCCAATAAAAAGACACAGACTAACAGAATGGATGCATAAACAAGACCCAGCAATCTGTTGCATACAAGAAACACACCTGAGTCACAAAGATAGATATTACCTGAGAGTAAAGGGCTGGAAAACGCTTCCCAAGCAAATGGACACAAAAAGCAAGCAGGAGTAGCCATTCTAATATCTGATAAAACAGACTTTCAACCAAAATTAATCAAAAGAGTTGGTGAAGGATACTTCATAGTCATCAAGGGAAAATTCCACCAGGAAGACATCACAATCCTGAACATCTATGCCACAAATACAAGGACACACATATTCTTAAAAGAAACATTGATAAAATTTAAACCACACATAGAACCCCACACATTAATAGTGGGAGACTTCAATACACCACTCTCAACAAAGGACAGCTCAACAAAACAGAATTTAAACAAAGAAACAATGTCTCTAACAGAGGTCATGAATCAAATGGACCTAACAGACATTTACAGAACTTTACACCCAAACACAAAAGAATTTATCTTCTTCTCAGCACCTCATGGAACCTTCTCCAAAATAGAACATATAGTGGGTCACAAAGCAAGCCTCAACAGATACAAGAATATTGAAATAATCCCTTGTATCCTATCTGATCACCATGGAATAATGCTGGACCTCAACAACAACAGAAATAGCAAAAAGCCTACACACACATGGAAACTGAACAACTTGCTACTAAATGATAGTTCGGTCAGGGAAGAAATAAAGAAAGAAATTAAAGTCTTCCTAGAATTCAATGAAAATGAAGGCACAACATACCCACACTTACGGCACACAATGAAATCATTGCTAAGAGGAAAGTTCATAGCACTAAGTGCCTTCAAGAAGTAATTCGAGACAGCTCATTCAAGAAACTTAATTTCTCACCTAAAAGCCATAGGAAAAAAAAAGCAGACACACCAAAAAGGAGTAGATGGCTGGAAATAATCAAAGTCAGGGCTGAAATCAATGAATTGGAAACAAATAAAACAATTCAAAGAATCAATGAAACCAAGAGCTGGTTCTTTGAGAAAATCAACAAGATAGACAAACCTTAGCCAAAATAACTAAAAGGCAGAAAGATACCATCCAAATCAACAGAATCAGAAATGAAAAGGGGGACATAACTACAAAAACTGAGGAAATCCAAACAATCATTAGGACTTACTTCAAAAGTCTATATGCCACAAAATTTGAAAATCTAAATGAAATGGACAATTTTCTTGATCGATTCGACTTACCAAAGCTGAATCAAGACCAGGTAAATCAATTAAATAGTCCTATATCCCCTAAGGAAATAGAAGTGGTCATCAAAAGTCTCCCATCCAAAAAGAGCCCAGGACCAGATGGTTTCTGCACAGAATTCTACGAGACCTTCAAAGAAGAGCTAACTCCAGTTCTCTTCAAACTATTCCACAAAATAGAAACAGAAGGAACACTACCAAACTCATTCTATGAAGCCACAGTCACCTTGGTACCTAAACCTCACAAAGACCCAACAAAAAAAGAGAATTTCAGGCCAATCTCCTTTAGGAACATTGATGAAAAAATACTCAACAAAATACTTGCAAACCGAATACAAGAACACATCAAAGATATCATCCATTATGACCAAGTAGGCTTCATCCTAGGTATGCAGGGCTGGTTCAATATACAGAAATCCATCAATGTGATCCCCCATATTAACAAACTGAAAGAAAAAAAAACCCACATGATAATCTCCTTAGATGCTGAAAAAGTATTTGATAAACTCAAACATCCATTCATGTTTAAAGTCTTGGAGAGTTCAGGGATATTAGGCACATACCTAAACACAGTAAAGGCAATATACATCAAGCCTATAGCCAACATAAAACTAAATGGAAAGAAACTTAAACCAATCCCACTGAAGTCAGGGACAACGTAAGGCTGCCCACTCTCTCCATATCTCTTCAATATAGTTCTGGAAGTCCTTGCTAAAGCAATAAGAAAATTGAAAGAGATCAAGGGGATACAAATTGGAAAGGAAGAAGTCAAAGTATCACTACTTACAGATGATATGATAGTTTACCTGACTGACCCCAAAAATTCTACCAGGGAACTCCTTCAGCTGATAAACACCTTCAGCAAAGTGGCCAGATACAAAATTAACTCAAAAAAATCAGTAGCCCTCCTGTATACAAGGGACAAAAGGGCTGAGAAAGAAATTAAGGAAACAACACCCTTCACAATAGCCACAAATAACATAAAGTACCTTGGTGTGACCCTAACCAAGCAAGTCAAAGACTTGTATGAAAAAAATTTCCAGTCTCTGAAGAAAGAATTAGAATAAGATACCAGAAGATGGAAAGATCTCTCATGCTCATAGCTTGGCAGGATTAACATAGTAAAAATGGCCTTCTTACCAAAAGCAATCTACAGATTCAATGCAATTCCCATCTAATTACCAACACAATTCTTTACAGACCTGGAAAGAAAAATTCTCAACTTCATATGGAATAACAAGAAACCCAGATTTGCTAAAACAATCCTGTACAATAAAAGATCTTCTGGAGGTATCTCCATCCCTGATCTCAAGCTGTACTATAGAACAACAGTAATAAAAACTGCATGGTACTTTCATAGAAACAGAATGGTGGATCAATGGAACCGAATAGAATACCCAGAATTAAACCCACACACTTATGGACATCTGATTTTTGACAAAGATGCCAAAACCATACAATGGAAAAAAGTTAGCATCTTTAACAAACGGTGCTGGTCTACCTGGATGTCTACATGTAGAAAAATGCAAAGAGATCCATACTTATCACCCTGCACAAAACTGAAGTCCAAGTGGATCAAAGACCTCAACATAAAACCAGACACGTTAAATCCGTTAGAAGAAAAAGTGGGGAAGAGCCTTGAACTCACTGGCACAGGAAACAACTCGCTGAACAGAACACCAATAGCACAGGCTCTAAGAGCAACAATCAATAAATGGGACTTCAGGAAACAGAAAAGCTTTTGTAAAGCAAAGGACACCGTCATCAAAACAAAACGACTGCCTACAGATTGCGAAAGAATCTTCACCAACCGTCTATCTGACAGAGGGCTAATATCCAGAATATATAAAGAACTAAAGAAGTTTAAAAGCAGCAAAATAAGTAATCCAATTAAAAAATGGCTAACAGAGCTAAATAGAGAATTTTCTATAGAGGAATATCAAATGGCAGAAAAATACTTAAAGAAATCCTCAACATCATTAGCCACCAGGGAAATGCAAATCAAAACGACCCTGAGATTTCACCTGACACCCATGAGAAGGGCCAAGATCAAAACCTCAAGTGACAACACATGCTGGAGAGGTTGTGGAGAAAGGGGAACCCTTCTCCACTGCTGGTGAGAATGTAAACTTGTACAACCACTCTGGAAATCAATCTGGCGCTTTCTCAGACAACTAGGAATAGCGCTTCCTCAAGATCCAGCTCTACAATTCCTAGGCATATATCCAAAAGAGGCTCAAGTACACAAAAAGGACATTTGCTCAGCCATGTTTGTAGCAGCTTTATTTGTAATAGCCAGAAGCTGGAAACAACCCAGATGCCCCTCAACTAAAGAATGGATAGAGAAATTGTGGTACATCTACACAATGGAATATTGCTCAGTAATGAAAAACAACGAAATTGTGAAATTTGCAGGTAAATGGTGGGAACTAGAAAAGTTCATCCTGAGTGAGCTATCCCAGAAGCAGAAATACACACACTCCGATAGACATATAAAATAGGATAAACCTACTACAATCTCTATACCTAAAGAAACTAATCAAGAGGGAGGAACCTGGCTAAAATGCTCAATCCTCATCCCAAAAGGCAAAGAGGATGGACATCAGAAGAAGAAAACAAGAAACAAGTTAGGAGCCTGCCACAGAGGGCCTCTGAAAGGCTCTGCCCTGCAGATTATCAATGCAGATGTTGAGACTTTTGGCCAAACTTTGGGCAGAATGCAGGGAATCTTATGAAAGGATTGGGAAATAGTAAGATCTGCAGAGGACAGGAGCTCCACAAGGAGAGCAACAGACCCCAAAAATTTGAACACAGGGGTCTTTCCTGAGGCTCATACTCCAGCCAAATACTATGTATGGAGATAAACTGTAACCTTTGCACAGATGTAGCCCATGGCAGTTCAGTGTCCAAGTGGGTTCCATAGTAATGGGAACAAGGACTGCTTCTGATATGAACTGATTGAGCTGTTCTTTGATCACCTCCCCCTGAGGGGGGAGCAGCCTTACCAGGCCACAGAGGAAGACAATGTAGTCACTCCTGATGAGACCTAACAGTTTAGGATCAGAAGGAAGAAAAAGAAACCCTCCCCTACCATTGGACTTGGGGTGGGACATGCATAGAGAAGGGGGAGAAAGGGAAGGATTGAGAAGGGAGGAGGGAGAAAACTAAAGGGGGGATACAAAGTAAATAAAGTGTAATTAAAAATAAAATTAAATTAAAATTAAAAAATAAAATTAAAAAAAGAACTACCATTTACATAAATTCTGTAATTACAATCCTATTAACCAAGTCACCTATGTTAATCTAGCTGAATGTCATTTGCAAAACATGTAAAGTATTGGTGATGATCTCAGAAAATATTTGCTAAGTTAACTACTACATAAAATTTCTTGAATTCTGAGGCCACAATTTTCCTGTTTATGTGATGATCACTGTTGTGTAATTTTTCCAGAGTTAGTAAAGTTAAGAGAATTGCATATCACTTTTTACATACAGATGAAAAATTTGATTGATATTGAAATTATTATCATTATATTATAAAGTTAATGTAATTTTATAGATGTTATAACTTTTAATACTCCTTTTGTATTCAAATATAACAATCAGAATACAAACAAGGAAAAAAAAAGAAAAATGGATAAAGAAAAATGTGGTACATTTACACAATGGAATACTACTCAGTTATTAAAAACAAGGAAATCATGAAATTTGCAGACAATTGGATGGATCTAGAAAAGATCATCCTGAGTGAGGTAATGCAGACTCAGAAAGACATATTTGGTATGTACTCACTTATAAGTGGTTATTAGCCATATAGTACAGGATAATCATACTACAATCTGCAGACCCAAAGAACCCAAAGAGAGCCCAAAGGAAGATGCTTGAGTCCCACTCAGAACAGGAACTACAATAGACATCCGAAGCAAATGGAGGGAGGCAACTGGGTGGGAGATGGGGTGGGGGGTGAAGATCAGGTGTGCAGACAGAAGAGGGGGTGAGGAGAAGAACTGAAAAAGAGAATAGAATCAGTATGGGGGAGAGATTTCTGGGACAGGTAAGGCTCCTGGGGCCTAGGGGTGACCCTAGCTGAGACTCCAAGCAATGAATGTTAAGGAACATGAAAACAGTATAGGCAGGTGGGACTCCCATCAGAGGAAGGGGGACACCAACCCATACATAAAACCTTTGACCTAAATGTGTCTTGTCTATAAGAAGTATAGGGATAAAGAACAGAGGTTGAAGGAATGACAACCCACTGGCTGGCCCAGCTTGAGACCCACCCCCCACAGGAGAAGGCTGACCACTGTCACTGTTACTGGTACTCTGTTATGCTTGCTGACAGAATTCTAGCATTAATGTCTTCTGAAATGAAGACAGATGCAGACCCAAGGATAAGCAATGGGCCAACCCCAAGGAATGCTATGGAAGAGTAAGGGGAAGGATAGAGCGAGCCAGAGGAGTCAAGGACACCACAAGAAGACCTACAAAGCAATCTAACCTGGGCTCATGGCTGCTCACAGAGAACTGAACCACCAACCAAAGAGCATACATGGGATGGACCTAGAACCCCTAAACATATGTAGAAGATGTGCAGTTTGGTCATCATGTGGGTCCCCTAACAACGGGAGTAGGAGTTATCTCTGACTCTTACCTGCCGCTATTCATGTTCCCCTAGCTGGGCTGCTTTTCGGTGTGAAAGGATGTGCTTAGTCCTGCTGAGACTTGAGATAACAGGGTGGATTGGTACCAACTGGGAACCTCCCCTTCTCTGGTAGAAAGGAGAGAGAGGAATAGAAGAAGGAGGGTGTGGAGTGTGACTAGGAGAAAAGGAGGGAAGGGGCTGAGACTGGGATCAGAGATATAAAGTGATTAGATAGATAGATAGATAGATAGATAGATAGATAGATAGATAGATAG
>NW_026596433.1:4292338-4302338 GCF_907164565.1 Psammomys obesus | reverse complement strand
TTTTTTATTTGTGTATGGTGTGTTGAAGTCTGAAAACACATTTCTTTCAGTAATCAGCGAGGTCACTGTGGATTGTACTGAAATATAATGAGAGCGCTAACCAGTGCAGCAGTAAATACACACAAAACCTGTTCTACAGTTAAGGTCCTTCCTGTCCTTTGTGGTATCCTGCCCAAATATCGCATAATTCAACAGAATTCCTCTCTTGTCTTCACTCCTTCTTGACCTCTTTAATTCAGTCTCCATAAAAGCAATGCTCTAACCATTCAATGTTGCTAGTTTCTAGTATGTTCCTGAGCAATATTCAATTACCTAAGATATACACAGATGACACAAATAAGTTTGGAAGACAAATGACATTGCCAGTGTAGAAAAAAGCATGGAGACTTGGTCATGGAATATCCACTGAGTGTAGACATTCAACATGCTTTTGTCATGAATCACATGTTTTTTAGAAAATGGTGGGTCCAGATTTCAGTCAGTCAGTCCAAATTCGGGGCATTTGCAGAAGTGAGGGCTTCTGTCTGGTGACTCTTTCAGCATCTTTGAAATGATCACCTGCCTTTCTAATTGGATTATAAACTTAATAGGTGTGGAACTCCCTGAGAAATTAGTGCTCTATCCCCATTTCACACATAGAAAAAAAAAACAGGCAAATTTTAATAAACTGTAAAGAAAAAATACATTATCAGCAAACCAGTGAAGTAGTGAATCTACATGACTGCAGAACTGCAAATCCCTCACTCAAAGTTATTTTACATCTCCCTTTTCAACTCTAAGTGATGTTATGCTTAAATATGTTTTAAGATGTATGTGATAATACGCTTGGGCTGTAACTAAAAGGAATTGAATGCAGGTTTGTAAATGATCTGGAAACCTTTTAGGACCATAGCAGAGAGACCCAGCAGAGCAGTTTTAACGAGGAAGCCATATCTTTATTTTCAAGTCAGCAATAACAGACTAAAGTAAAGAACACTGGCAGAATGCAGCAGGGAAGCTGGGGGCTGTAGTGTTAAAAGCCATAAGAGAATTCTCACAGAATAATCTATACAACTGGTCTTCTCCCTTCTCTGAAACTCAGCAGAACCTTATTTGTTCCTTTGAGATGTCTTATTGCAGAATGAAAGCTAGTCATTACCAACCCTAATTTCTTAGCCTCCTGAGTGGGGACACATGCTAAAATGCACAATGATAGCAGACTTTTTAATGAGGAATGCTAGAACCTCACAACACTCCCACTCTGCCACTGTGAGCTAACAGCTAAGAAAATTGAGCAAACAAGTGTTGGTTTAAACAGGAGGCAGCTGCTGCCTTTGGGATGTAAAAACACAGGAGCTAAAAAACCAAGACAGCTTCAGAATGAACTTTACTCACCCAAGTCTAGACTGCAGTGTTCTGAGATACATGAGGAAGGAATGATAGGCAGAATTAGATGTTTTTCCACTAATTTCCAAACAACGTTCATAATTTTTCAACCTTAACTCTTATTGTCTTTCTTTCTTTTTTGTTTATATTGCTATTGGCTCATTTTAACAGCTTTATCAAGGCATAACTGACAGAGATGAAAGCAGTGTACACGTAATATATGCCATTTGGGTGTTTGGACAGAAAATATTTCCAAATGCAATACCATCACCAAAGTCATTAAAAGTATTCATCACTTCCAAAAATTTCTTTATGTCCTTTTATATTTCATTGGGTTTTTCATTTTGTTCTGGTGGGGATTTTGTGGTAAAAACACTTAGAATGAGTGCACTGTACCCTATTGTTAACTGTGGGCAGAGTGCTGAATAACAGGTTATCCCAACTGTTTCATCTCATAGGAATGGCACCTTACACCCATTGTGTAAATCAGCTATTCGTTGCTCTCTAATAAATAGATTTAATTCCATCGTCTGAAGCCTGTGGTAAGGATGAACATCACAACTTAAAGAGTGTGTGGCAAGGAGTGAGCATGCAACACAGTCAAGACTTTTCTTACCTGGTATGTGTAAAACCCTGAATCCTGTTCCCAGTCCCACCCAAACTGGGCAGTGGTGTCTATCTGCTGTTTTAGAACTAAGAGGAATGAGGACATGAAGAGATCAGAAGTTCAAGGTAATTCTTGACTACATAACAACTCCAAGCCAGGCAGAGCTACATGATACCCTGGCAGTAATAATAATAATAATAATAATAATAATAATAATAATAATAATAATTTAAAACAGAGAAGGCAAAACAGGAAACCGTGTTAAGTAATCTTTTCCTCGTGGCCACCAAGAACCAGAGAGAGAATATGGTTAGGCTTTCTTGGTTAGGCTGCTCAGGCTCCAGCCTGTTGCATGGCTGCCACACTCAAGTCAAGCTTTGGCCACTTGTTTAGCCATCCCTAGAAATGTCCTCACAGATACACAGAAAAGTGTACTATTATTCTCCTACCATTTTTCAGTTCAATAATCCTGATGATTAAGAACAACCATCCCAGCCACCGAGTGAGATCTCACCTCCCTCCATCCCTCTAGCCTCCACTTCTCTGAGTTTGAATATTTTCTATGTCTCTTTTTTTTTCTTTTTTCCTTTTATTTATTACAGTTTATTCACTTTGTATGCCAGCTATAGGCCCCTCCCTCGTTCGCTCCCAATCATGCCCTCCCTCCCTTTTCTCTTCCCATGTCCCTCCCCTAGTCCACTGACAGGGGAGGTCTTCCTCACCTTCCATCTGACCCTAGCTTATCAAGTCTCATCAGGACTGTCTGCATTGTCTTCCTCTGTGGCCTGGTAAGGCTGCTTCCCCCTCAGTGGGAGGTGATCAAAGAGCCAGCCACTGAGTTCAGGTCAGAGACAGCCCCTGTTCCCCTTACTAGGAAACCCACTTGGAGACTGAGCAGCCATGGGCTACATCTGTGCAGGGGTTCTAGGTTAGCTCCATGAATAGTCTTTGGTTGGAGTATCAGTCTCAGAAAACACCCTGTGTCCAGATTTTTGGTTCTGTTGCTCTCCTTGTGGAACGTCTGTCCTCTCCAGGTCTTTCTCTCTCCCCCTTCTTTCATAAGATTCCATGCACTCTACCCAAAGTTTGGCTATGAGTCTTAGCATCTGCTTTAATACCCTGCTGGCTAGAGTCTTTCAGAGGCTCTCTGTGATAGGCCCCTGTCCTGTTCCCTGTTTTTTCCCTCTTCCAATGTCTATCCTGTTTGCTTTTCTTTTGTGTGGAAAAGATAAATCCAGAGGACACTATGATTAGTCACAAAAGGAACACTGGGTCATTCCACTTATGTTAGGTATCAATTACTTCATCATTATTTCAGTAAGGAATCATCTTATTCATGGCATAAATCTGAATGGACGTATGGGTTTTACCTATATTTCAGTGCTGTTATCTACCATATAAAGTTGTCTCAATTCCACGCAAAATTATGAAAAAAAAATTACACTGGTGAAAACACGTCAAAATGAAAATAACAACACACTATCACACAGATCAGAAATTTCTTAATGTATTTGGGATTATCTTCCTAGACTTATGTTACCAATAACAACTACAGCCACACAGGTTAAAAAAAGACATTAAACAAAGTCAAACTGAAATTGTAACCAAATACCTACTAATAAATCCCCTGGAGAATTAAACTAGTTTAATATAAAACATGCTGTCAACACCAGTATTACTAGAATAAATAATTCTTTAAAACAAGCTGTTGCCATTGACCCCCTTTAACTGGTGCAGAGGAACACAGCACAAAAGAGGGTGAGCATGGGAAATAGTCTCAAGTAATCTCCACTGCACTTGGAAAGACAGACAATGTAGATAAGTGTGCAGAACATGAATTCTATCCTAAAGCAGATCTTTGGGAACTTGTTCAAGCTTATTAGACAAATTAACTTCTCCATTTAGACTAGAACACTCTTTGATTCTAATTCTGCCTGTTCAATGGAAATTAACTGCCAATAGCCCTTCTTGGAAACACAGCTCTTCAAAAAAAAACCTATTCCATAACACTCTTTTCAGCACTGCCATGACCACCCCCCACCACTACAACACACACACACCATCAAATTTATTTCTTCTTGACAGTCTTCACTGGCATGGCAGTTTCTTGCTTTCACCGTTTACATGTTCTCAGTTTGTCCTCATTCCTCTTTAACTCCAACACTTAGGACTAAAAGTAATCAGCAAAGTGTTGACTGACACCCAGAAGTGACAATGGCTCTCACACTCTCTAAGCCACAGTTCTATTAATTTATCTGAAGTTGTCCTATCCTCTATGACAACTACATCAGACAGGTGATTTATCTAAAATGTATTTCCAACTAAACTCTCAGTTCTTCCTTGCAGGCTCTGTGCCATGCCTGCTCTCAGCCTCGTGGATTTGAGATCACAAATGTGAGTTCCTGCTTTCATCCTGGATAAAAGTAGTATGATTAGGCACAACTTCCCTGACAGGTAACTTTTTTCAATGGATCCTGCTGTTACTGTGCTCAGTGGGCTCACTCTCCTTCCAAGCTACATATCACATTTTTTAAAAACTGAGTGCTTATATGTATTAATTTAAAGGTATAATAAATAAGAAAGGGCATAGCTATTCTTATTTAAATGGAAGGTTTTTTTTTCATGATGACAATAGTTCACTTATAGAGGCCTTATGGACACAGACACTGCACTCTGGTTTATATTTATATGTCTAATAAGAACATTGCACTCTGGTTTATATTTATATGTCTAATGTGCAGATGTACAAGAGGTAATCTGCAAAGTTGCCTTGATGAAGCCTAGATGTTAAATGTTCCTATTTTTTTCTGATCTATTAGTGTAGGTGTTGTGTCAAAAAATAATGAAGCAATTGCATCAATTGATATTCATGAATCTGAAAATAATTGCCATTTCTCTCCAGGGGAGATTGGATTACAATTAGCAAGATACTGAATACCTGAGGGGAGGGGGGGAGAGAAACAGAGAGGAGGTACTTGAAATGGAATAAAGGAATAAACAGAAGCAATAAAAGTAACTTCATCTACTATTTGATTCCATAACAATTAGCCCAATCTGCCTATCCACTTCAGATGAAGGCACAGAAACTTATGTGTTGTGTTTCGAGTATGAACTATCCCCACAAACTTATGTGTTTGAAATCTTGCACCCAGCCTGAGAGTGCAATCTTGAGAAATAGTGGAATGCTTCAGAGGTGGGACATGGCTAAAGGAAGTGGGTCATTGTGGGCAGGGTCTAATGCTTATACTTCATCTCTAGTTCCAGTCCAGCTTACCTGCATCCTTCCTGTTGATACAACCCCCTCACATTTCCTCTGCCCATTTCCTGTCCTCATGGCTTCCCCTCCATGACACACTCTCAAAACATGAAGCAAAATAAGTCCCTTTTTCATTAAGTTGTTTCTGTTGGATATTCAGTCACAGCAACAAGAGCATCAATACATTGTGCATGACAGATGCTCTGTTCTAAGGTCCTAAATGCATCCAAATTCTACAAGAATATTAAATTGTCCCTAATTCATTAACTTGTATAAATTGTGAAGATAATTTAAAGAATAACATTGCCATAAACATTTTCCTAATTTCACTATTATTTGCTACTCATTCAAATATTTTTATCTCTAAATACAAATAAGCAAAGAATTCGAGTGAATCATTTAAGAAATTTAATCAAGTAACAAAACACCTTTTAGGAAGACAGAGACTCCCATGTAGCAGAAGTAATAAACCCTTCAGCTGGAGAGTTTATCTTTCCCTTTCTCAAACCAAAGACAATAAAAATGAAATAATAAAGAAACAAACTTTCAATGGCCTGTGGATGATCACACCCCTGCTAAGATACTAGTTTAGTATCCTGCAGTTTAAACAGCTGCCATTTGTCAGATAATTGCTTGTGTTATTTCCCATCTTTGCATTAAAACAGAATGCTGTATTTGCACTTTCTGCCTACTTTGTTTTACAAGCTAAGGTGGTTCGTAAGAATCATTGAAATAGCTTATCTGACCATCACTGCTGCTTGGAAGGCAGAAAAGAAGTCCAGAGAATGTGTAACTTTACTTCGCATTTTACCTCTACAAAAAAATAAGTCATCTCCATCATCCAGAATCTAATATTTGCTGTTAGTTTTCAGACCTAATCATTCTACTTCACAAATTCTCACTTTTTTTTTTTGAGATTCTTAAGAGATTGTTCAGCCCAATGGAACATCTCTTAAAGCTCCATTCTGTAAATCCAAAGAGAGAATGTGTTCATCATCTAACTTCTCAAGTTGAGTGTCAAACTACGGTACCACTGTGTCCCACTTCACCATTTATATCGAATCTTCTGATGGCCGCACTTTCTTGTGGCTTCCTCTCAGCATGATTTTAAGCCCATCTTATGTCAGAGTTTGGTTTCAACAAAGAAACAAATACTGGAGATTTTGTCCAAGACAAATGGACTAGTGCTCAGTATTGTAATAATAAAGAAAAAAAAATTGAACTCAATTCTACCAAAATCAATGGTAGGATTGATTTTGAGTGAGTGCCAGAACAAGTTAGGAAGGAAGTTCAGGGTAACTACTGAGAGCAGCTGGCCAGAGTGGTTAGGCATCTGCATTTGTGAATAGAAGTTAGGCTCCACTTATAAGTGAGTATATACCATGTGTGTCTTTCTGTTTCTGAGATACCTCACTCAGGATGATCTTATCTAGTTCCCACCATCTGCCTGCAAATTTCATGATTGCCTTGTTTTTAATTGCTGAGTAGTATTCCATTGTGTAAATGTACCACAATTTCCGTATCCATTCTTCCATTGTGGGACATCTGGGTTGTTTCCAGGTTCTGGCTATTAAAAATAAAACTGCTATGAACATGGTTGAGCAAATGTCATTGCTGTGTACCAGAGCATATTTTGGATAGATGCCTAGGAGTGGTATAGCTGGATCTTGAGAAAGCACTATTCTTAATTGTCTAAGTGCCAGATTGATTTCCAAAGGAAGTTGTCTCCTGTGCCAATGAGTTCAAGGCTCTTCCTCACTTTTTCTTCTAGCACATTTAGACATGTAATTTAGGATAAACATACTAAAATCTGTACACCTAAAGAAGCTAAGAAAGAAGAAGGACCCTGGGTAAGATGATCAATCCTTATGCAGAAAGGCTTACGGGACAGACATCAAAAGAAGAGGAAATGGGGAACAGGACAGGAGCCTACCACAGAGGGCCTCTGAAAGACTCTACCCAGCAGGGTATCAAAGCAGATGTTGAGCTTCATAGCCAAACTTTGGGCAGAGTGCA
Organism: Psammomys obesus; assembly: GCF_907164565.1. Lineage (NCBI taxonomy): Eukaryota > Metazoa > Chordata > Mammalia > Rodentia > Muridae > Psammomys > Psammomys obesus. Next base: position 4,295,094 of record NW_026596433.1, on the reverse strand, counting down.
GGGAATCTTATGAAAGAAGGGGGAAAGATAAAGATTTGGAAGGGACTGGAGCTGTACAAGGAGAACAACAGAACCAAAAATCTGGGCACAGGGGTCGTTTCTGAGACTGATACTCCAACCAATCTCCATACTCCATGCATGGAGATAAGCTAGAACATCTACACAGATGTAGCCCTTCGCAGCTCAGTTTCAAAGTGAGTTCCCTAGTAATGGAAACAGGGACTGTCTCTGATATAAACTCAGTGGCTGCCTCTTTGATCACCTCTCCCTAAGTGGGGAGTAGCCTTATTGGGCCATAGAAGAAGACAATGCAACCAATCCTGATAAGACCTGATAGGCTAGGATCAAAGGGAAGGAGAGGAGGACCTCCCCTATCAGTGGACTTGAGGAAGGACATGGGAGGAAATGAAGGAGGGAAAGTGGGACTGGGAGGGGATGAGGGAGGTGTCACAGTGGAAATACAATGTGAATAAACTTTAATAAATAAAAAATTAATTAATTAAAAAAGATGTTATGTTCCTTATTCTCTCCTGTAATCTAGAAAACGGGATGCCATCTTTCTTCATTTCAAAGAGATACCTCCAAAGCCAATGAGAAAGGCATTCCTTGACAGTAGGAAGAGAATTTTTAAAAATCTGCATCTGTGTAGTAAAGAAAATTTAATGATTATACATTTTCTAAAGTAGATCTTATAAAATAATAAAATATTTTGTTATTTGATTAAAGTACTTAAAAGATTAACTTGAGGTCTTTTATTATTTCTATTTAGGGATATATTTGAATGATTATAATATAATAGAGAGATTAAAAAACTTTTATGAAAAAAATTTTAATATAATTAACAAAATTATCTTCAAAATTTATACACGTTGTTGAGTAATTAGAACAATTTAATTTACTTGCTACACTGGGCAGTGTTTGGTACCTAAGAACAGAATACTCTTCTCAGAATCAGGTAGACCAAGCTGATCTATTCAGGTAAATCCCCAAGTCAGGGAATAATGAACAATCAGGCCATAAACAGAAGGCTCTGTCCACTCTTTTTCATCTAAGTCTACACGTGAGTCATTTATGCAACACAGTTAAAATAAGCTCTGTTAGAAATAAAAAAAAATTATTATTTTATACATGTGTAGCAGTCTATGAAGGAATATGGCTAGAAATGATGAAGTACATAAATTCTCTCTTTCCTGTTAAATGGCATTCTCCCTAGGCCGGGAGGAAAAAGGCTAATCAAATTTCCATTTCTCTGGCAATTCCTGCAATATCATAGAACTCATATCAAAAACAACAGGCTAACATCTGGCATTTCAGCAGGACACAGGCATTGCCACTGGAGGCTGCCACCTGCGTAGCTGATCCCCTTCCAAAGACACCATGAGCCATAAAGCCACAAAGCATACATCAGAGAAAGGTACATTAAAAATATAATACTTCTAGGAATTTCTTCTCCGTCTTGCCTTCAACCCACTCATACATTATTATTGCCTCCAATCACCCTATTTCAACTCGTGTTTTATTCACTCAATTTCTAGCTAAGCAACTCAGTTCACTGATCCAGCCATGTCTTGCTCCCCTAATTCCCTCCCATTTTACCACTGGCCAGTGACTTCCTTGAAGTAGCACAAGTACCCACTAGTGAGCCCACCAGGCTCTTACGGTTTCTGTGAAACTCAGGATCCCACAGGCAGCCTTAATTAAACTCTGCGGGACACTAAATAAAACCCAAACTAGTAAATAGAAGAAAAGAGTTACTCAAAAGAGAGGAGCTAGTATAGGTGGGAAAAAAATAGGAAAGGATGTGAGGGCAAGGATCGGAATATATAGTGTATATGCCTAAAACTGTGAAAAGAACAGATGTTATATATATATATATATATATATATATATATAATATATATATATTTATATATATATTATATATATATACAGGGAATCTCAGAATTAACCAAGTAATCACAAATATTTCCTGGAGATGAGGAGCCATAAAGCAAAATGAGCTCTAGAGGCTTGATTATGTTTCAGAACTTTCACCATATTGTGGTATGTATGTCTGTGTGTGTGTATATACATACATACATACATATATACATGTATATGTATGTATACATATATGTGTATATACATGTATATATGTATGTATTATGGGTGGATGGATAGATGAATGCATGCATGTTTGTTTGTATGTATGTCTATAAAACTTTTTAACCCAAAAATAATAAAAAACAAGAAAAGAAAGTCATATTACAGACTGGATAAAGTCCTGTGTCTGTTATCTATGTACCTGAGGATGTCATCAACCTTGCAGGTAAGCTAGATGTGGTTCCTGTATTTCAAAGGTAAAATCCTCAACCCAGGAAGCTCCCACAGACGTGCTCCTCTTTCTATCAGAGATTGACATTAATGACAGAAAGTAGCCACAACAGTCACTACTTTCGCAAATTGACTCTAAGATACCTGACCTTTTAAAAGTAGATAATTTGAATGTGTTCTCTACCTCTTTTCCTGGAAATCATTTATCTTGATAAATCCACAAAAATAAATAGATTAGATAGATGATGATGATAGATAGATAGATAGATAGATAGATAGATAGATAGATAGATGAAAGATAAATGATAGATAGACAGATACATAGATACATACCTACATACATACATACATAGATGACAGACAAATAGATAGATAATAGATAGACACAGATAGATAGATAGATAGATAGATAGATAGATAGATAGATAGATAGATAGATAGAT